>NW_017106388.1:0-767 GCF_001263275.1 Habropoda laboriosa
ACGTAACGTACTGGTACGGAACACGTACTCTAAATGGAGTACATTTCTGCTACGCATTCTGGATATCGGAGTGTAATTTTCGGGCTACGATGTGGCGGAAAATACAGATTATTAAAATTTCGACTTTAAATATAATTCCTTCAGCTAAATGTAACACAGGATATCGTAAAATTTTTTGATCCCGAATATAAAGGTGTGCTTGGTTCTTCAATATCTCACACCGTGTACCAGTTAAAGGAAGCGAATATACACCTATTACGTCGGAAAGGCAATAGTAGTTATGCGCGACTTTCCATTAGCATACTGCGGCGATATTCGTACTCTAAATGGTGTTTGATTCTGCTATGCATTCTGGACTGCGGCGTCGAATTTTCGAACCACGATGAAGTGGGAAAACACAGATAACTATATATTTCGACATTAAAAAAAATTCCAAAAGCTATATGTGACCATCGAAGTCTAACCATTTTTTGATACCGCATACAAAGGTGTGCTTTGTTATTCAAAGTTCAAACGGTTCCGTTGTTACTGTTAAACGAAGCAAATATACAGATATAACGTCGCACATTGTTATAGTAATTTTTCGCGACCTTCGCATATCATACTAGAACGACACTCGTCCTCTAAATGGCGTACGGTTCTGCTATGCATTCTGAACGCCGGCGTCGAATTTTAGAACTATGAGGTGGGAGAAAATACAAATTATTAAGTATTTCGTCGATAGATATAATTCCAACAAATGAATGTTCCCAACGAAATGTTACCTT
>NW_017106389.1:0-1077 GCF_001263275.1 Habropoda laboriosa
CTCGCGCCTCAGCAACTCAAAGTGAAGATTTATTTTAAAATACAGAACAAGGCCTCAACGACACTCCCTTCGTCCGATATACCCTTAAGTCCTCTGCTGTTCCAACGAAATCCTCTAAGATTTGAGAAAACGCGAGACACTCTTAATGCGTATGGGTGTGCACTAACGGCACGACGACCCGTTCGTTAGTGGCGTACCGATGGCTAGTTCCGCCGTCGCGAAAGGGTTAAGTATCGAATTAAATAGGTTCGAAGTGATTCGAATTTTCACAGTATTGAGAAACTTGGGATCGTTGTGAAATTGAGATTCGGAAAGGAAATGATTTCTCGGGTAAAAGTAAGTCGAAAATACAGAATACAGTTTGTTCATATAGGTGTTCGTTTTCGAGAAAATCGAGTTTGAATTTTCGTTAAGTACTCGTACACGTGCACTTCACTATCTACAGGCATCACGTTTGATGTAATAAGCGAAGCCAGGTGTCACGATAAGTGCTGATAATACATTTATTAACAATTTTATTCAGTTATATGTACAGTACTGAACAAATTGCTGAAAGTGACGACCTTGTTAACGCATACATACTCTTGCTGTATAAATCAGAGTGTCGTGGACTAAATACAACGATCCTTCAACGCTTTAATTGTTCGAAAGCCTGTATGGTGCTCCCTTTCAGCTGCACAAGATTTACACTATCTTCTGCTATTTTTTTAACGACCGAAGGTCCGACAGTCGGACGAAAAGCAGAGTCGGATCGTATTCGAGCCATCATAAGATTTGCTTGTCTATGCATAGAGAATTCATGTTTCTCGTCAGATTTTTATCTAAACACGTTAAACTACATTTCTCAGCAACTTTTTCTTTTAAACGGTATTATTAATTGAGCCGCTCATTTGCCAAATTGGTTAAATCCACAAATCAAAAAGGAGAGAAAATTGATGAAACATCACATGTAAATATTAATATTAATACTTTTTATACGGTTACATTAAAAAATTACGAGGATTCGAATTACATTATGTAGGGGATTTATGTGAGGAGGGATAGTAAACTCGAACGGACTTTTGACTATACTATATT
>NW_017106390.1:0-1022 GCF_001263275.1 Habropoda laboriosa
AAAAAACGTAAAATTAAAAAAGTTGGTATTTAAATCGCTTGGTTGCCTCGACCCACGTTTCATGCTTATCTTTTATTTGCCGTCCTTGTCTATGTTCGGCAAACTACAAAGGCGGGCACGAGGCTCGAAAACGTAGGCCCGGACTCTACGAGTGTCAGGTTTAGCTTCCTTGCGGTCTGACACTTGGGGAGAATATACTGTATAGTGATTCGTGATGTATGTATATACATACAAGTGTTTTAAGGAAACTCCAGTCATTCTCAATTGGATTCATATCGGGAGAGTTGTTTGGCCATGGGAGTATGGGGATTTAGCTCTATAACACGATGCCCCATCCTGCATATACATATGTTTACTGGGATCTCTGCCTATGGACAGATGTGTAATAAGGCAGGAAGGCAGTGTTTATGACTTCCATATACACTACCGGCTAGAAATTTGGAATCACCTGTCAATTTACATCGACATTGAATCTGCTACTAATTCTTTATGGACTTGAAATTGATGTTGTGGAGATCAATAGCACTTTATCTCATTTCGATTGATTTGAATGATAAAAAATTCGTTAAGAGATGCTTAAAATTGTTAACTTTTTTCTGGAAATTTTCGTGTAACTTACAATGCACAGTGATTCCAAACATTTGGCCGGTGGTGTATTGTCAAAATATGAAAGATGTTAAAAATTGTGAGTAGCCCTAATCTTTTGGCCAGGGCCTGTACATCACATTATGCTCCTCTCTATATCATGCAAGTTTTGTATATAACATTTTTCCGTATTATTACAAATAACGAAAATATTTCAGGTGGACAAAGCTTTTGCCTCACCCTGTATATTTTTATCAGCTTTATCGAGATAATATTTGTACCTTAAAGTCCATCATAATGCACAAATAACTGTAAGTAGTAGGCATTATTAGATTTATTCGGATTGCATTTTACAACCGATTGAAAGAATTAATGTTTTATTTTTTTTTTTATAAGTTGCGGAATATTAACGATGAATTTTTATTAATAAATTCTCG
>NW_017106390.1:1244-2270 GCF_001263275.1 Habropoda laboriosa
AACGTAAAATTAAAAAAGTTGATATTTAAATCGCTTGGTTGCCTCGACCCACGTTTCATGCTTATCTTTTATTCGCTGTCCTTGTCTACGTTCGGCAAACTACAAAGGAGGGCACGAGGCTGGAAAACGTAGTCCCGGACTCTACGAGTGTCAGGTTTAGCTTCCTTGCGGTCTGACACTTGGGGAGAATATACTGTATAGTGACTCGTGATGTATGTATATTCATACAAGTGTTTTAAGGAAACTCCAGTCATTCTCAATTGGATTCATATCGGGAGAGTTGTTTGGCCATGGGAGTATGGGGATTTAGCTCTATAACACGATGCCCCATCCTGCATATACATATGTTTACTGGGATCTCTGCCTATGGACAGATGTGTAATAAGGCAGGAAGGCAGTGTTTATGACTTCCATATACACTACCGGCTAGAAATTTGGAATCACCTGTCAATTCACATCGATATTGAATCTGCTACTAATTCTTTATGGACTTGAAATTGATGTTGTGGAGATCAATAGCACTTTATCTCATTTCGATTGATTTGAATGATAAAAAATTCGTTAAGAGATGCTTAAAATTGTTAACTTTTTTCTGGAAATTTTCGTGTAACTTACAATGCACAGTGATTCCAAACATTTAGCCGGTGGTGTATTGTCAAAATATGAAAGATGTTAAAAATTGTGAGTAGCCCTAATCTTTTGGCCAGGGCCTGTACATCACATTATGTTCCTCTCTATATCATGCAAGTTTTGTATATAACATTTTTCCGTATTATTACAAATAACGAAAATATTTCAGGTGGACAAAGCTTTTGCCTCACCCTGTATATTTTTATCAGCTTTATCGAGATAATATTTGTACCTTAAAGTCCATCATAATGCACAAATAACTGTAAGTAGTAGGCATTATTAGATTTATTCGGATTGCATTTTACAACCGATTGAAAGAATTAATGTTTTATTTTTTTTTTTATAAGTTGCGGAATATTAACGATGAATTTTTATTAATAAATTCTCGTTTCTCTC
>NW_017106391.1:0-461 GCF_001263275.1 Habropoda laboriosa
GACAAACCATGTTTTGCTGTACTGCAATCGACTTTTTTCTCTTTATTTTGCATGTTTCGCCACGTAAAACATGTTTTAACGCATAAAAAATGGATTAATGCTGTTTCCTAGCGACAAACCACGTATTGTTGTACTGCAATCGACTGTTTTCTTTTTATTTCGCATATTCCGCCACGTAAATCGTGTTTTAACAAATTTAAACTGTAATACTGTTGTTTTCCCGTGACAACCCACGTTTTGCTATAGTACAAACGACTGATTTCTCTTTATTTTGCATGCTTCGCAACTTATAACGTGTTCTAACGAATATAATCTGTAATACTGCTGTATTTCGGCGACAAACCACGTATTGCTGTACTGCAATCGACTGTTTTCTTTTTATTTTGCATGTTTTGCGTCGTTAATCGTGTTTTAACGAATATAAACTCAAATACTTCTGTTTTCCCGCGACAAACCACATT
>NW_017106392.1:0-680 GCF_001263275.1 Habropoda laboriosa
TAGTTGTGGCTCACTTTAACTTGAGGGAACAGCAGCACGCTCAATTGCTCCTTTTCAAAGGAGATTTCTTTTTTCCACAAACGCGTGGCCAGTTTCCCTCCATCTTGACTATCGGCATTGTTCACGACGTGGCAACGGTAGCGGCATCCCCTTTCACGAAATCCCCCTTTTCATTCGAAAGAAACTTGCCATCCGCACCACCCTCGAAGAACCTTCGCTCACGGAATCTTCTGACCCTGGATGAAATAATTCGACCGGTCGGACTTTTCATTATTCCGCCCGTTTCCTCCACCAGCAATCTTGGCCCGAGTAATTAGAAGGGAGCGCGTTTATTACTTTCCGTGCCGCGTTCACCGATCGATTCGTTCCGTTTACCAAGCCAAACCACTCAGAAAGTCACGCTGCTGTTCGTTCGCCGGTCCATCGATTCTCCACTAGGGAGTTTGATCGTTTCCTTTACGGTATCTAAAGCCAATCAACAGTACCTAGGACGCGTTGTCCTTGCCAATGGGCACTTTTCTTGTGATCCTCTAACTTCCTACCGTGTTGCAGCTTCCTTTACTCGTTCCAGAAATCTCTCAGCTACATAGAAACTATTGAAAAAAAACGCCAGGTTAAGATGAGACAGCGAGGCGACGTTTCAGATATCAAATTGCGAGAAGATTAGGTAAATCCGGCGT
>NW_017106393.1:0-651 GCF_001263275.1 Habropoda laboriosa
CGCGCAAAGCCTCGGCTTGCTAAGCCGAAGGTCCCGGGTTCGATTCCCGTTGGGTCCCTCAATGTTTTTTCGTCGTCGGTGCCTACAGTGTTTAAAATTCGTAAAATAAATAATATAGAACACGAGGAGCGTTGATAATATCCAGTGTTCCAGAGTGTGTTAAATATGATTAACCCTTTGAGGTCGACAAACTTCTATACACGCTCACACAATACTACGAACGCGACCAATAACTCGCATATTTTCAAGCAATAAAAGTAGTTAACTCTGCTATAAACTCGTACACTTATTTCTATTTGAAAGAAATATTATACAATTTTAAAATGATTCAACTTAAAAGAAAATTACAATAGTAACTTAAATAGTTATATGTTCACAAAAAATCAGCATCAAAGGGTTAAAGTTTCGAAATTTCCCAGAGATTGAGAATGACAAAATCGAGAACGGAGGAGGTATTTCTAATTTCGCGCGAAAGATGAAAAATTCTCAAGTTATTCGCAAAGTAGCTTCGTATTTTCCGCAACTTTTCAGAATTCACGCTCGGCAGGCCGCTTCGGTTATTCCCGCGTTTATAATACACGCGAACGGACATTAGAATTTATTAGCATACGCCGGAAACAGCTTCTCTGATATATAAAATTACCAGCGGCG
>NW_017106394.1:0-622 GCF_001263275.1 Habropoda laboriosa
GTTTAGCAGTAACGCCGCAAGCGTATGAGTTATCGAAGAACCAAGAACACCTTTATATTCCGATTCAAAAAATTGTAAGATTTCCTTGGTTACATTTAGCTGATGGAATTATATTTAAATTCGAAAAATTAAATAATCTGTATTTTCCCCCACTTCGTAGTCCGAAAATTGGACTCCTGCGTCCAGAATGCATAACAGAAATGTACTCCATTTAGAGTACGTGTACCGTACCGGTACGTTACGTGAAAATCGCGAAGAAATAATATCTCTAGAGTGACGGTATAGGTGTATATTCGCTTCGCTTAACAGTTACACGGGAACCGTTTGAGCTATTGAAAAAACAAACCACAACTTTGTATTCGGTACCAAAAAAAGGTAAGTTTTCGTTGGTCACATTTAGTTTTAGAAATTATCAACGACGAAATATTAAATTATTCGTATCTTACCCCAAATCAGAATTCGAAATTTCGACGCCGGCGTCCAGAATGCATAGCAGAACCGTATGCCATTTAGATGAGGTGAATCGACCCAGTATGATAAGCGAAGGTCTCGAATAAACACTATAACCACGTGCGACATTATATGTGTATATTCGCTTCGTTTAACAGTAAGACCGGAACCG
>NW_017106395.1:0-1151 GCF_001263275.1 Habropoda laboriosa
TCTTCACTTTGAGTTGTCGAGGCGCGAGCCAATGCGACGCGCTTAGTGGGTGCCGGATATAACTGGCGCTAGTTGCGAAAGGGTTAGACTTCGAAGGGACGGATCGCGGGCCAAACTAAGAGAAGTCGCGGGCCATATGCGCCCCGTGGTGTGTCTGGATGTGGTTCCTTCTGGAGGACCGAATTTGTTACGTACATTTTCCATCCTTAAAAACCGTACATTTTATTACGGAAAAGTTTCTTCTGACTTTGTTGGCTGAGTGCGTTCGGTTCTTGATGGAAACAATGCGCGATCGTCGTTGTCACGGCGATGACTCGTTCACGGGGGTTCATGCCGGGCCGATGGGCGTTCGGCACCTCGTTCTGCCGACCAAATGTGACTAACGATTTGATGACGATAATCCGCCACACCGACGCTTTGTTACGGGACAACGAGGTCGCAACACATATTGACACAGACTTTAACCCATTAATTGACGTTATATCTAGAAAATGTATACCTGCAACGAGAGTGTCAAAAGTAATAATGTTACACACGATTTGTCCGATTCTTAGTCATAGGAACGTGGCTACATGTAACGTGCATGGAAAGACAAAGAATGATTCATCAGAATGTGAATCTGAAGTACGTGAAATTCATAATAAAGTAAAATGAATAAAGAAAGAATAAGTTGTAAGAAACACGGAAATCTTTCTTTCAGAAAGAAAATCTACAACATTTTATTATTTACACTAATGAGAAAAACACACAGAAAACAGACGTTTACGGACACAGGACAGACCGACTAGCATTTGTTGCTTGCCTCTTCTTTATA
Organism: Habropoda laboriosa; assembly: GCF_001263275.1. Classification (NCBI taxonomy): domain Eukaryota; kingdom Metazoa; phylum Arthropoda; class Insecta; order Hymenoptera; family Apidae; genus Habropoda; species Habropoda laboriosa. The sequence goes on from NW_017106395.1 coordinate 815, forward strand.
TAATATGTACATAGATGTTTCGCGAAAGTTCTCGGTTATTCCAAACAAAATAAAAGTGAATATGTTTATATGTACATACATATGTTCCTTTTTATTTCTAATTTTAACACTACTTCGTATTGTACATAGTATTTGACCTTAGGGTTTATTCTAGAATGTTCTTCCTTGCTCTCTGACGGGAAGTAGTATTCCCTTATTATAATACCAGGACTAAATCCCACGTATTGCATAATTTGGAGGGCTTACATGGTTTTCTTTCTTCGTATCTCGGTGGTTGTTAAGCACTTGGACACTCACTTTCCGCGTACTTACGAATATTGCACTTGGTGCCGTCTAA
>NW_017106396.1:0-529 GCF_001263275.1 Habropoda laboriosa
ACTATCTCCAAGCGCGACGTTATATGTGTATATTCACTTCGTTTAACTGGTACACGGGAACCGGTTGAGGTAATGAAAAAACTAACCACAAATTTATTCGGTACCTAAAAAAGGTGAGATATCTTTGGTCACTATTAGTTCTAGCAATTATTTTAACGTCGAAATGTTAAATTATCTGTATTTTCTCCCACATCGTAGTTCTTATATTCGACGCCATCGCCCAGAATGCATAGCAGGGTCGTACGCCATTTAGATTACGACAATTGCCACAGTATGTCATGTTAATATCGCGAATAACTACAATCGCATAGCCGTCGTTATAGGAGTATATTCCTTTCGTTTAACAGTAACACGGCAACCGAGTGAGATATTGAGGAACCATGCACACATTTCTATTCGGTACCAAAAAAAGATAAGAATTCGTTGGGAACATTTACTTGTTGGAATTATTTTTAACGACGAAATGTTTAATTATTTGTATTTTCCCCCACTTGGAAGTTCGAAAATTCGACGCCGGCGTCCAGAATGC
>NW_017106397.1:0-460 GCF_001263275.1 Habropoda laboriosa
CGATTGTAGTACTGCAAAACTCGGGTTGTCGCGGGACAACAGCAGTATTTCAGTCTATATTCGATAAAACGCGTTTTACTTGACGGAACATGCCAAATAAAAAGGAAACAGTCGTTTGCACTACAGCAGAACGTGGATTGTCTCGTGAAAACAGCAGTATTTCAGTTTATATTCCTTAGAACTCGTTTTACTTGGCGAAACATGGAAAATAAAGAGAAATTAGTCGTTTGTAGTACTGCAAAACGTGGGTTGTCGCGAGAAAACAGCAGTATTACAGTTTAAATTCGTAAGAACACGTTCTATGTGGCGTAGCATGCAAAATAAAGAGAAAACATTTGTTTGCAGTCCTGCAAAACATGGTTTGTCGCCGGAAAAAGGCATTAGTACAGTTTATAATGGTTAGAACACGTTTCACGTGGCGAAACGTGGAAAATAAAGGGAAAACAGGCGTTTGTAGCAC
>NW_017106398.1:0-427 GCF_001263275.1 Habropoda laboriosa
CGCAATGGCGCCGCCGATTTTTGCGTCCAGCTGGTCAAACCTTGATTTTATGGTATCGCTGTCAGCCAGTTTCTTTTTCAGCTCCTCGTTTTCCTCTCGCAGTAGTTTGCAGAGTTTATATGTCTGCGTGGCTTTCTTCTTTAGGTGCTTGGCATCATTACTGCTCAACTCCACCGACACTTGCTCGCAGAACGACACCAGCTCTTGGATGCACGCCATGGTTCCGTCAATCTTGTGGTCCTTTTCCTCCTCCGTGCTGATTGCTGTCTGCTTTTTTCTTCGTCTCACCGTCCGGATAACGTCCGAGTCGGCGGCGTCCGACGTCTCCTCCTTCCTCTTCCTGCTACTGCGTCCGCGCACGACGGAAAAGTCGCTGTCCATGTCCATTGTCACTGCGTGTCTTTCCGTTGTTGTAGGACGATATGTC
>NW_017106399.1:0-458 GCF_001263275.1 Habropoda laboriosa
ACATCGTAGTTCGAAAATTCGACGCCGGCGTCCAATATGCATAGCAGATCCGTAGGCCATTTATACGAAGAAAATCGCCCCGTATGATTTGCGAAGGTCGCGCGGAACTACTATAACCACGTGCGACGTTATATGTGTATATTTGCATCGTTTACGAGTATCAACGGAAACGTTTGAACTTTGAATAACAAAGCATACCTTTGTATTCGGTACCAAAGACAGGTAAGATTTCGTTGGGAACATTTATTCGTTGGAATTATTTCTAACGACGAAACATTTAATTATCTGTATTTTCCCCCACACCGTTTTTCGAAAATTCGGCGCCGATGTCCAATATGCATAGCAGAACCGTGCGCCATTTAGAAGACGTATATCGTCCCAGTATGATTTGCGATGGTCGCGCAGAAATACTATAACCATGTGTGACGTTATCGGTGTATATTCGCTTCGTTTAACCG
>NW_017106400.1:0-1302 GCF_001263275.1 Habropoda laboriosa
TTGTTAAATTCTCGCCTGAAAAATTCGAGGTAAACGATATTTCTTGCTACCTAGTCCAATACAATCAGCAATCAGAAAAATTAATATAAGAAATAGTAACAAAATATTATCTGTAGAAAGTAACATTGATAAATTAGAAAAACGTGATGTTAGAAAATTGGGAAAAAAAGAAATGGTGTCCAATACGATGTCCAAGACAGTGACCTCGTCGTTCAATTTTCGACCTTGAGACAGGAAAGTCAATAGCTTATTGACCACCGGGCAAGAATGATCGTTCATCGAACGGCGCGGCGCGATAAGCTTGAACGACACCATAAACGTAGCGCCGCGTTAGATTACAGAGTTCACCGCACAATTTATTCCTTTCCCTTCCCACGTTACTTTCCTGGAGACGTTTATCGTGACCATTGTACTTATTATCTTCCTGCTCGCGTTCTTCTACACACACTGTTAATTTCCCATTGTGCAGAATCAGGTAAAGAAAGAAAGAAGAAAAAAAACGATACTTTGCATAAAGATATTCACGTTGCATTTCATTATGTAGCACTTTCATTTTTCAAATCGTTATTTAACAAGTGGAAAATCTCGAACGGTATTCGTTCGGTGAATTAACCTTTGAGAAATCAAAGATTTCACGCTCCACTTCGCTGAAAAATTCAGACAGTTTGCGCAAGTGTTCCAGTAGCCGGCTAGTTGTAAATGTGATATATGTATAATAAATTCGACGGTGTTTGTCCAAGAGGTATGATTTCGAGAATGTTGATGTTGGATTGTTTCTAAGAACACTCTGTAGATATAGCGAGGACAAAAATGTCTCCGCGTTCCTTTGGACAAAGACACTAAGCCTTCCACCAGATGTGTCTGGTGTTCGTCTTCGAGCCTGCACACTGCACACTGCGATACAATAAGAGTGGACAGTTCCTAGGTATAAGCGGACCCCAACATTCCCTTTTTGGGTGTCCAGGAACAGTTTGTTAGAGCATTTGAAAGAGTAAAGACGTTTCCTCTGAGCCTCGCGTGCCGCGAAATTTTGAATTGTTTATAATATGTAAAAAGCCAAATATTTAACTGCTACAAATATCTAAATATCTAAATCTAAAACAAAAAATTATATACTTTAATTTTATTGGACAAAGCGTAAATACGACGCATTCTTCGTATCTTTACTAACTGTAAAAAGCAAAAAATAATAATAATAGGGGTGCCGTGAATTTTGTTTAATAATTTCAGTGTGCCGGCTGTTAGATTTATCAGTCAGTTAGATATAACAAAAATTAATCTAACGCCTTCCAAAATTAATTA
>NW_017106401.1:0-370 GCF_001263275.1 Habropoda laboriosa
TTGCCCATATCGCATTTTTCATTGTTTCAACTGATGTATTTATACTCCTTCTAATGGCAAGACTATAGTAAACTGTTAACTCATCAATAAGTTTGGCTGTCAATTTCCCTCTGCCACCTATACCAGGATTATCTTTTTTTACTTTGTGTAATTGCGTACCCATTCGCTTTTGCACGTGACCTATGCATTCCTTTTTTCTAACAAATAAATTTTGATATGGATTAGAGTCAACAATTCCTTTGTATGTCTTACTGTCTCCATCGCCTACGTAATTACCATATCGGACGTTATAAAGTGTTTCAGATCTTTTGAACATTTCTACAATACTATCCACTTCCATTTTTCCAGCAGACCCATTGTGATTGGCAGA
>NW_017106402.1:0-394 GCF_001263275.1 Habropoda laboriosa
AGGTGCGGGCCTATGGAATTCTGGATCAGCAAGTTTCAGATTTGCTGGAATCTGGACAGAATTCCTGTTAATGGGCTGCTGTGGCTCCATCTCCGAAATGCTCGGGATGACGAGGAAATCGAGCCTTTTCTCCCATCCGTTGATGTCAGATCGTATCGATGTCGTCACGATGTGGCTGCTTGATGTTGTCATCTGGTTGAGCGCTCCAATCGGGATGGAGCATCTTCTTTGCTTCAGATGAAGTCTGGTCGCCAATTTTTCAGACATCAAATTGGCCGTTGAGCACGTATCTAATAGGGCCCTGCAACAAACTAAATTCTTTAAGGAGTCATATACCTTTAGCCTTGCTGTTGTCATCAACTCGGTGGATGCTGTGCGAGCTGAAAGGGAAGTG
>NW_017106403.1:0-488 GCF_001263275.1 Habropoda laboriosa
TTTCTACGGCAAAGTTGGTGTCACGTATCGGTAAAACTGCGAAAATTGATTGAAAAATACGCGAATTGTGAGTGTAACTTAATATTTCGCGCGTGGAGAGAAGAATTGGTGACACAATATGATATAGCGGAGACCAAATAATAGATAATAATACGAGGGCGGATTGAAAAGTTCGCGGCCTAAGTGGGAAGAACTGCTGCTAGGTGCTTGCAATTTTTACGGTGTAATCTGTGATCATTTGTGTACCGACGTACGAAGTTTCGTGGCTCTCTTTTACAGCTGGTGAAGTAGGGGTGTTTACAGCGACGGAGAAGAGACGAATAGAAGCGAGGAATGGTGCAGTACCTGGTGACAAAGGACATCACCGCAAGGACCTTGAATGATTTTCGCAAGAATTACGAATAATTTTTGCAAGGTCCTTGAATGATCTTTGATGTGAGGTCCTTTATCTTCAGGTATTGGATCGCTGTACGTTTTCTAATTTTGTC
>NW_017106404.1:0-274 GCF_001263275.1 Habropoda laboriosa
AATAAAACCACACCTTTGTATTCGGTACCAAAAAAAGGTAAGCTTTCGTTGGGAACAATTATTTGTATGGATTATTTTTAAAGACGATATATTTATTTATCTGTAATTGCCCACACCATCGTATGTCGAAAATTCGGCGCCGATGTCCAGAATGCATAGCAGAAACGTACTCTATTCAGAGTACGAGTATCGTACAGGTACGTGACGTGAAAATATCGAAGAAATACTACCTCCAAGCGCGACGTTATATGTGTGTATTCGCTTCGTTTTACAG
>NW_017106404.1:359-661 GCF_001263275.1 Habropoda laboriosa
TTTGGAATTATTTCTAACGTCGAAATATTTAATTATCTGTATTTTCCCCCACATCATATATAGAAAATTCGACGCCGAAGTACAGAATGCATAACATAATCATACAACATTTCGAGTGCGAGAATTGTCCCTGTATGATATGCGAAGGTCGCGGAGAACTACATGAACCATATGCGACGTTATGTGTGTATATTCGCATCGTTTAACAGTAACGCCGGGACCGTTTGAGCTTTCAATAACAAAACAGATTTGTATTCGGTATCAAAAAATGGTAAGATTTCGTCGGTCACATTTAGTTTTAG
>NW_017106404.1:765-1006 GCF_001263275.1 Habropoda laboriosa
CCATTTAGAGGACGTGAATCATCTCAGTATGATATGCGAAGTTCGCAAAGAAATACTAAAGCCACGTGCGACGTTATATGTGTTTATTCGCTTCGTTTAACAGTAAGACCAGAACCGTCTGAGATTTGAATAACAAAGCACACCTTTGTCTTCGGTATCAAAAAAAAGGGAAGATTTGGTTGGGAACATTTATTTGTAGGGAATACTTTTAAAGTCGCAATATTTAGTTATCTGTATTTGC
>NW_017106405.1:0-848 GCF_001263275.1 Habropoda laboriosa
GAGGGTCATCCAAAATAATGGAGACTCTTTTTAACATTTGTAATTCGGTATTTAATTTGTACACCCAATATTTATAACATTCCAAGTAAGCAAATGTACTTATCTCTAGACCAAGGACATCCTACATCTATTTTGTTGTTTCTAACACACTTCCGAATTTGTTGCAATACGTTATCGTAAACTGAAAAAGAACACGCGCCGCGTGTCTGCGTTTCTATTGTGTAAACACTCTGCTCGTGTTATCGCTTCGACGGATCCGTCAACGTTGACAGTCATTCCAGAGCCTAAAAGAGGCTGCAACGAGTAGAAAGAGTACAACAGCAACTGAAAATTAAGAGACCATCACTTGTTAATCGAAAGGGCGTCCTGTATCTGCACGACAATGCAAGACCACACGTGGCGACGGCAACGCAAAAGAAAATTTCGGACTTGAAGTAGGAACTTATTCCACAACCCACCATATTCCCCAGATCTGACACCAACAGATTTTCATCTTTTCCGGACACTGCAGAATAATTCGAATGGAAAAAACTTTAAAACTTTCGAGGACGTAAAAAATGCAATAGACAGTTTTTTCAGCGATAAATCCCAAGATTTTGATAAAAGAGGCATAATGCAACTTCCACAGAGATGGGAATACAGTTTGAGGTAAGTACAAACTATATACGAAAGTCGTACTCTAGCGGACAGAAATTATGCAGCAACCTAATAGCTGTTTCCACCTTTTGGGGTTCGTTGCAGGTCTTGCAGAGCTACTCGAAAACAATTCTACAACGATAATTCCACCAAGACCGAGGGTTCGCCGCGTTTTCTCTACACAGCTCTACGTTCTTCGCATACCGAAAGGG
>NW_017106406.1:0-824 GCF_001263275.1 Habropoda laboriosa
ATTGTATTTCTTCGAGTTTCTTCGTCCTCAACGACTAATTGCATGTGCCATAAACGTGAATTTTCCACATAGAGTCTTCCACCTCCACTGACACCACCTCTCCTGCCCGAAATAGGTTGGTGTCGGTGGATCTATCACCTGATTGACAAAAAAATAGTTACCAATCAGGTGACAAGACCGGCTCACGAATTTCCTTCGACTCGGAAATTCGTGAGAGAGTCAGTTCACCATCAGACCGCAAAGAGAAACATCGTAATCTCTAGTTCAACGCATATCATCCACACGACTAATCCATCATTCAACTGCTTCATTAAAATAGCCTACTACCAATTCGTACATTCACGTTTAACCTTCATTATCACACCCCTAATATCCTTGTAACCTTAAACAGTCGTAAGGACATACGCGAGTATAGACAGACGCGTATTCTCGTCAGAAACAGATACCTTGTTGAATTTTTCAGATGTTGACTTACAAATGAAAGTAGAAAAATTGGAGAAATCAAGGAAACGTGTTTGAGGCTTCAAAGGGTTAAAAATGGCGCGATTTGTCATTTTTCGGACAAAGAACGTATCAATGGTCGTAGTTAGTTTTTGACGACATGTCTTTTCTGACCTCCACTCTCGTTTTATTACTCGTTCTCTACTCCCGCGGCTTGTTTCATTTCCAAATTCGACTGCATACGCCTCTGTTTCCCGTCCGAATTTTCCGTTTCGGTCAAAACATTCGCGAGTTTCACGCGGTAAATCAACTCGCTTCCGCGACGATCGTTTCGACGGGTTTCTCGGCGATAAATAAAGTATCTTAGCAGATTTAATAAACTG
>NW_017106407.1:0-636 GCF_001263275.1 Habropoda laboriosa
ATCAAATAATTGTAAGATTTCGTTGGCTACATTTAGCTGAAGGAATTATATTTAATGTCGAAATATTTAATCATTTGTATTTCCCCCACATCGTAGCCCGAAAATTCGAATCCGATGTCCAGAATGAATAGCAGAATCATACTCCATTTCGGGTACGAGTATCGTACCGGTACGTTACGTGAAAATCGCGAAGAAATACTATCTCCACTCGCAACGTTACATGTGTATATTCGCTTCGTTTAACAGTAACAGGGCAACGTTCGAGCTATTGAAAAAACAAAGTACACCTTTGTGTTCAGTATCAAGAAATGCTGATACTTCGTTGGTCACATTCAGTTTTAGGAATTATTTTTGCAGTCGAAATATTTACTTATCTGTATTTGCCCCCGCCATCGTAGTTCGAAAATTCGACGCCGACGTCCAGAATGCATAGCCAAATCAAACACCAAGTAGAGTACGAATATCGCCGTAGTATGTTATGTGAAAGTCGCGTAGAACTACAATCACCTAGCCGACGTTATAGATGTATATTCGCTTCGTTTAACAGTAACACGGCAACCATGTGTGATATTGAAGAACTGAGCACACCTTTATATTCGGGATCAAAAAATTTTAAGATTTCGTTGGTTACATTTA
>NW_017106408.1:0-502 GCF_001263275.1 Habropoda laboriosa
CGAAAATATGATAGTAGTGAACTAAAGCTCTAATCTCAAAACTAGCCTCTTTGGCTCGTCCGTATAACAAACCGCTGGCGCTAACATGGGCACGGTATGCATACTTTTCGACCACCGGGCAGGTACTCTCCACTGTATGCACTGTTTGCGTTAGCGTCGGTGATGCCACGTTTTGGAATTGGTAGAAATAGCGGTACGACCAATCGCATGCGTCACATCCGTAGGCAGTAGTGGAAGCTGCGCCGATCGGTAGAAAATTGATCCGAGCGTTAGGTTACTCTTACGTTGGACAGAGTTTAGGCGTGACTGTCACTGGCCTCCCCGACGTTTAAAGAGGGGGTAAAAATGATCCCGCGGACTTTGCACAACGTGGGAGGCCAGTGACATTTTCCAGACATAAGGAAAGTTTTGGGTCTAAGTTTCAAGGGTTTATGCCCATTATCGACTTTCGCTAGCGGTAGAAAAGCAGTTGGCGCCAAGACGACTAATCGTAAAATTCAGA
>NW_017106409.1:0-4690 GCF_001263275.1 Habropoda laboriosa
AAATCATATAAAGACCTTTTTTTAATGAACCATCAGCATCTGTTTACAAAATAGTCACATCTTGTAAGAAAAACAAGGGAATTATAATTTTATCCATATCAGGATACTAATCGAAGAAGTTACTATATTCAGTTAAACATAAGATGCAATTTAGAAACGCACGAATTTTTTTTGGATCGATATCTGATTTAGTAGGAAAAAAGAACGAATTCTTATTATACAAAGCATTTTTATTATACTAAGGCAATAGTAAACGTAGATCATTGGAAATGTATGTTAATGCCTATGTGTCTATATATTTAAAATTATTACAGGAAATTATAAATCTAGGAGGCAAACATTGGTACAATGTTCCAATCCAAATTATTTCAGAGGAAATTTAATAAACGTTTTGATGAAAATGATCTATATTCGGAAATTAAAGATTGTAGAAAGTAGACCAAAATATATGAAAGAGTTAAAGAATTTTGAAAAGATCAAAAATGGCAGTTATTTCCAACCGAAAAGAAATACATACTTTCTTTCTTTATCTATTTAACAAATATGTTGATGTAAACTAGTTATTATTTTGGAAATTAAGTGATTAGATATACATTTTACTTTATTTTGTATAATATAATATGTTGGTTTTTATGTAATTTGATAATAAATGTAGCATTAATTGGTAAATATTTTATTATTTAATGTATTTGTAATATAATACATATGTAAATATGTAGGGGAGGCTGGGGTAAAGCCGGGACCTTAAGGATAAAATGGCATTATTCTGGCAAGAAGGAAAGAATTTTATAAGTGAAAATTTTATACTTCTTTCAAGTACGAAAAAAACTAAATAATAGCTTACATGAAATTTTTACGAAAGAAAAGAAAATCTCGAAAATAACAATTTTACGAAGAGATGCGAATTTACGGTTTTACTCCATAGCCTGGGTAAAACTGGATACAGTATCCAATATTGTCCTTAACATTTATAACATTCGAATTTATCCAATTCTTTATGGACCCAACCAACGCAAATTATACACTGCACTCAACCTTCGTTCAATCTGGATGCACCAAGATTGCCGTGTTATGATTCTTTCGTAATTACGAGGCATTTTACTGGAGTCTAAAAATATGGTTAAATTAAAATGTAATGATGCATTATGAATAAAAAAATGCAATCAAATAATATTTATCTGAAATACTGTTTTAATAATGTTAATGCGTTTGTAACATGTGCACATCTGGCACAAAACCGGCTATCCGATTTTACCCCGTCCGGTTCTGCCCCAGCATGCAATTTTTTAAATATTACAGATTACCGATACCACCATGACAAATTGAAAAAAATTCTTTTACATATTCATACTTCAATACATGAAACATAGCATAATTCGTACCAAAAAGTGTGAGTGAATAACACGTGGTTGAAAATTTTTAACACGAGTGTATTTGATAAGAACAATTGCACAACGAAGATAACGATACATAAAAGGGAATATTGATCAGCTGAATAATTCTCTCTTATTATTTCTCACTTATTCTCGCTCTCTTATTGTTTTCATCAACCACGCTGCTCTACTGTTTACTCTCCCATTCCAACTAAGACACTGCCCGCTTCGCCAATCTCAAGTCGTTTCGAACATCAGCCATAGATCATACAGACTCCCAGAATGTCCACATATATTCAAAACAAACACACGACAGTCACGCTATCATTCACAACACATTAGTAAAACCAAATCCACAAAAAGTACTTACCTAAGCAACATCAGCAATTATGAAGTGTATAATTCGGTGAAAACTAGATCAGAGCACTCACAAACACAAAAAGTATCATAACTTTAGAAAGCACATATGTATCGCGATCATATATTGTTTATGCACTAAAAACAATAGTAGGTCCCGGTTTTGGCCGGGTTTCCCCTGTATCGCGGATCTCAAAAACATATTCGACACGTATTTTCTTTTTATCCACAATCGTCCACATTTATGGAGTGAAAATCGCCCTCAAAGCCAGGGGTGGTAAATATACTTAGTCTAATATTTTGAAAACTATTAAAAATAGAGAGATGGTGCAAATTGACAAAATTTGTATTTCTAAACGACGAACGAGGCTGCGTGAACAAATTTCAAAAAACTCCTTTGGTTTAAACAATATACTACAAATTATAACACTTTTGTTAATATTTCTAATAAAATATTTATCGATTTTCACGTAAATTTGTGTGAGAATTTTATGGTATTTGTATCACACGTACACTCCCGTTCATAAGTATTAGGACACTTCCCGAATGTGAAGCATATTGAAATCTATTAAAATCTACTGAAGCCTCATTGTCATTGCAAGTTTAATATAAAATTGCTTGACACACAAAAGTCATTGCAAAATTATTGAGATACTAAAAAAGAATTACTCGTCCTAGAATGTCAAAGTAGAACGAGTAAGTACACATGTATAGTTTTATTAATGTGTGATACTAATTTTGGCGGAGAAATGTAATTGAAATCATACAACACTTTCTACGCGAACATAACGGGTGGCCTAATATTTATGAACGGCAGTGGCACCCCCTAAAGAAAAAGGAGACACTAAATAGAAATATTTCCAAAAATCTTTTCCTAATCAAATTTAATTTTTTCATTTATGTTGTGTCGTGTCTCCTATTTCTGTACTACTATTGAATTAGAATCTGCAATAAAAATATTATTATCCGTTCAACTCGGCTTACACCAAGATTAAATCCTGAGTGCGTCACTGAACACGATGATGTTTTTGGTATGCTGCACGTTCAACTGACGTAATGCAGCTAATTTTCGAAGTGTAATTTTATACTAATACGAAAGCCAAAGTAGGGAAATAATTGGCGTTATTTCAAAGGAAGAGAAATGAAAATTGACAATTGGTTGGTTTGCTGCTAAATTAACCTCCTAGAAACCGGTGGAGAGGGAATGCTCGGTGGTGAGCAAGTGGGGAGGTTTTCGTGGCGAGCGCCAAAAAATGACACGAAGCCTGATATTAATGCAGGTAGGCTGCAATTGAGGTTAACTATGCTCCATTGTATAGAAAATTAAGGAAAGGATTTCATGGGTAGGTATTAACGACAACGGGGCGGGACTTTTCTAATTAAGTGCTTACCGCCCGTCTCGTAAGTAGCTTATTGTGCCGTTGTAAAAACGAGTGTTAATGAAATTGATTTGCGATAATACGTCTATATGAAGTTATTTTACCGTTAGGACAGAAAAATAAATTATTGCCAGAATTTTCGAGTTCTTAGGATATGAGGCGCTTTGGCTGCCCGAAGAAGTGTGAAGGTATTGAGGTTTTTAATTGTAGATCGAAAGTTTTCGGCAAAATAGATCTTTGAGACCATGAGGGGCCGTCCACGCCATGCGACACATAAAAACAACGGAAGATCGAGGATCGATAGCGTCCGATAATCATCCTCCCAATGCCATTTATGAGAATAAGGACTCAATAGCTGTTGCGACGCGATTCTTAATCTTTATTGGCAATTAGTGTACCGCGTCTCTCACACGTCAACTTAATTTTGTGTGAGTGTAATTAATTGTTAAATGTGAAAATGTAAATGTGAACTACACTCTGTCCAATTTAAGAATAACCTCGCTCTCGGACCGATTTTCGTCCGTTCTGCGCATAGACAGAGAGCGTAGCACAGGGTAGGACGGAGAAAAACGTAGACGGTTGACTGCCTTAGGCACGTCGGCACGTCCCATGCGCGAAGCGAGGTTATTCTTAAATTGGACAGAGTATACTTTGAATGTCAATTTGTAATGCCGATCTTAATGGACTTTGTTGGACATTGAGGCGCCTTGGGCCTTTCTTGGTTTTATCTTAAAACTATGGTGAGAGGGTGTCACGGGCTATCCTCCGTGAGTAGGGGGTACGCAACCCATCCTGGTTTTCCCTAATCGATGAGGTGGTGGTACGGTATCGTGGCAGGGGTATGAGGCCCTGCGAAAGATCAGTCCAAACGGGACTGCTCTGTGCGTGTGTATGTGAAGTGGCTTTACAACACGTCAATTGCTATTGAAGGAAATGTATGGGCACCAGGAAGGTGTATGGCACGCAGAAGCGTCGAGTTTCTGCGTAAGACACAAAAGTAAGACACAAAAAAATTGAAATTAGAAGCCCTCAAAAATAGCAGGCCTGGTCGTCCGTGTCATAAAGTCAAACTCTTAACGGTTGCGTTTGCGACGCAACAATAGCATTAGGAGAAATCATACTCCTTAACAGAAGGCCTCATGTTCTAGAATTTCTGCCATATGGACGGAATGGTGCTTTGATATTTACAATTCCAATAGATCACTTTCGTGCATTTCTGAAGAGATGTCTCTGTGTTGTCACTACATAATTATTTCTTAGTTATTCTTTTGTTCTAATAACCTTATTTAGCATTCTACCTCTTGTTGTACTTACGAGTATATGTTAAGCCTTTCATTTGTCTTTTTTCATTGCTAAAGTCCACTAGAAATGTCTAATGATAAGATGCATATTCGTTACGTACTGCTTTACGAGTTTCGTAGGGGGAGTACAGCTATGAAAACAGTAAAAAACATTTGTGAAGTGTATGCAGAAGATGCTACGAAGATACGTATGTGTCAAAAATGGTTCAAAAAATTCTGATCAGGAGACTTTAGCTTAGATGATTCACCACGTGACCTCAGGGGCCGCGGCCGACTTTTT
>NW_017106410.1:0-1254 GCF_001263275.1 Habropoda laboriosa
AATTTGAAATTATTCGAATTGTCTGAATGAAAGGAATTCGTATATGAAATTATCCGGATTATTTGAATCCTCGGAATTGTCGGAATTGAAAGGAATTCATATTTGAAATTATCCGAATTATCTGCATGAAAAGAATTCAAATTTGAAGTTATTCGAATTGTCTGAATGAAAGGAATTCGTATATGAAATTATCCGGATTATTCGAATCCTCGGAATTGTCTGAATTGAAAGGAATTCATATTTGAAATTACGCGAATTCTTCGAATTATCTGAATTATTCGTATTCGAAATCACCGGAATTGTTCGAATCCTCGGAATTGTCTGAATGAAAAGAATTCCGATTCGAAATCATCGGAATTCGCTGAATTATTCGAATAAAGAATTCATATTCGAAACGGAAATTTCGAAACTATCGATAGAAAAGAAACATCGATTGTTTTCAGTAGCACAAACTATCGATAATGATCGGTATACCACCGATATTTCTCCATCTCTGCTACACGAAATATCTGCAGAAGATTTACACTTCTTCCAGCAATGAAAAATTACACCGTCTCTAACTTCTTCCTATCCGCTATTCAAGACGCAACATTCTCATGTCGAATGTAAAACGTTGAAATCCTTTCTTCATGGATCACGCGCGCGGCCACCATCGACAGGCCATCTCGTCCACGCTGATGGACTCTACCGCCGCCAGGAGAGATTTTCCCGCGTGAAAACGTTGATGCGATGATTTTCCTCGCGGGCTCTCGTCTCGAAAGCGAACTTTCTATAATTCGTTCGCCGCCGTAGTACGAGAAAACAAGCGGGACGCTGCCTGCGAGCTGAGTCGCGCGTTAAAAATTGAGACGTCGACGGGCTTGTACGTGGAGAAATCACCGGAAACCGATTCAATAATCCCGCGTGCGAAAGCGTTCGGCACGTTCACGACTGAAAATACGCATTATCTATAGATATGCAAACGAGCGAGTACACGGCATCGATTCGATGAAAGCGTGCGACTCGCTGACCGTCCGACAAGAATTTCTTCCACGTTCCACGACGCTAGGCTAGGAACATTCGTCGAGCCTATACGCGGAGTCGATGCGAACAGGCATATTCGCGTGGCAATTCGTCGAATGTGTGCGCGGGAGAACATCTTCATTATCGGACATCGATGATTCGAGGCTGTTGCCGCGAGTTCAGGTAAGAAGAATTTGTCGAAGACTTGAATTCTAGAGGCTGGAATTGCTCTTCTATTTTTATCGGGCCATC
>NW_017106411.1:0-430 GCF_001263275.1 Habropoda laboriosa
CGAAAAATTTTGAGATATCGTTGGATACATTAAGCTGAAGGAATAATATTTAATTTCGAAATGTTTAATTATCTGTATATTCCCCTACCAAAGTAGTTCGAAAATTCGACGCCGATGTCCAGAATGCATAGCAGAATCATACTCTACTTTGAGTACGAGTATCGTACCGGTACGTTCGTGAAATTCGCGAAGAAATACTATCTCCAAGCGCGACGTTAAATGTGTATATTCCCTTCGTTTAACAGTAATACGGGAACCATATGAGCTATTGAAAAAACAAACCACACATCTGTATTCGGTTCCAAACAAAAAGGAATAGTTTGTTGGTAACTTTTATTTGTCTGAATTATTCCTAACGACGAAATAATTAATTATTTGTAATTTCCCCCACATCGTAGTTCGAAAATTCGTCGCCGATGTCAAGAATGCA
>NW_017106412.1:0-208 GCF_001263275.1 Habropoda laboriosa
TTGCCGTGTTACTGTTAAACTAAGCGAATATACACATATAACGTCTCCCGTGGAGATAGTATTTCTTCGCGACCTTCGCATATCATACTGGGACAATTCACGTCCTCTAAATGGCGCACGGATATGCAAGGCATTCTGTACGCCGACGTCGAATTTTCGAACTACGATGGTGTGGGAAAATACAGATAATTAAATATTTCGACTTTAA
>NW_017106412.1:445-663 GCF_001263275.1 Habropoda laboriosa
AATTTCCGAACTACGATGGTGGGGGAAAATACAGATAAATAAATATGTCGACGTTAATAATAATTCCTAAAACTGAATGTTCCTAACGAAAGCTTACCTTTGTTTGGTACCGAATACAAGGGTGTGGTTTGTTTATTCAATATCGCACACGGTTGCCGTGTTACTGTTGAACAAATCGAATATACACCTATAACGTCGCGCTTGGAGATAGTAATTCT
>NW_017106413.1:0-2092 GCF_001263275.1 Habropoda laboriosa
TTTATGGCGTGTCGTTTTAGGAGAGAAAATTAAATGTGAAATTGAAAGGGAACACCGAATAATAGGGTTTCGATTGTATGTGAGATCGGCCTCAACACCAATATTTAATTCGAGACTCGTATCGCAATGGATCCCATAATAAAAAATTCAAATAAATCCAATTTGATCAGTTCCTCTGAAAAAATTCCCACCTAATTTACATAAAATCAAAGCTGATCATCAAACTTTCTTCCACACAACCTGACAATCACTCACAGTGCACCGTAACCCATCCTGTACAAACCACCGCCGTACGGTTATCCCTTCACCATGTAAGATGGATGACGTGACGGGCACGTTATCCCGTGGACCAGCGAATTTTCAACGTAGCTGGCAGCGACGCGTAAATAGAACGCGATATTTTCCAGCATGAAACAATAACGAGCCAGCGTGGCCACAATGTGTGCACCGTTGTTCCGTGATATCGCGTCTGCCTGGCAGACACCAACCACCGCACACCCTCCCGCGCGTTTTTTTTTCCCCGCCGTTTTGTCTTCCTCGCGGCTGTCTGCTCGGCGAAAATCGCGAAAATTCTGAAGCGTGATTTGCATTTTGCCGGGCATCGATGGGAATCGTCGCCCTGACGCTCCTCGTTTTGCCTTGCCGAGGTGCGCTGCGACGGCTGGACGCGATGCTATAGGATCTCTGGCTATCCGACCGACGCTCGTCACTCTTTTTTCACAGAGTTTTCTGGGGTTATGTCTTGTAACTTCCGTGGTTTGCTTCGATAACAAGTAGAATACGTCACTTCAAGCGAGCCGCGTGGATTTTTGGTCCGGGTGATGAGAGTGTAACTGGTGTTTCAGTGTGATCGATAGATCGAGAGTCTTTCAGCGAGTGGTCTAGTAGCTTTGTGACTCCGTTAGATGCAGAATTATATTCCTTTCTTTGACTGTTTTGCTCGACTAAATTTTCTAACTTTATCTTATTTATCGAGTTTTACTTTGGGAGAGATGCTTTTATTAAATCAAAATTGCTAATCTGTCTGAGAGGGAGGTTTGATGATCGGCTTCGATTTTAAATACTGGAAAGGGGTGATTAGACTCGCTGGTTAAATTACATTTTATTCCTGGATTCAATTTAGGAGAAGTGGATATCGAGTTTTACTTTGAGAAAGATTTGATTTACTAAATGAAAACTGCCGATCTGTCTGAGAGATCAGATTTCATTTTATATAAATTAAGTGGGATTTTCTGGCTTATTTTTAGGCCAACTCTGAAAAGAATTTACCACAGTGGTTTCATTTCAACGTTTTAATGTAAAGTCCATTAAATTAAGGAACGATTGGACTTTTACTGGTTAAGCTTCATTAGAATTTTTCACTTAAAGTCAATCTTACGAGTTTTTAGTTTGTGTAACAGCAATATTAATAGCATCCAATCCGATGGCTTTGTGATCATTAAAAATGGTCAGTTACATTTCTTTCTTCCCTTATTTTGAGACTAAGTCTTGCAACATTTAAGTCACTTAAAATTAGTCATATGGAATTTCAGTTTATTCAGCAGCAGCATTAACGGTATTCAAGTGCGATTCATAAATTCAGAGTCTTCCATTGAATAGCTTCACAGGCTTGGAACCATTGCACGAAAACTTATGCTTCTTTTTTTGATCATTTTGTAAAGAGGATTCCTACAATTTTTTTAGACATGACTTGATACTAGACAGACCGTATTGTTTAAAATGAATAATGTATACTTTTGGTTTGTGTAACGGTGATGTCAGGAACGTTTGGTTCCATTAATAGATTCATAGTCTACCGATGAATATTCCGAAGTACACATGTACCAACAAAAACACCGGCAATTTTTATTGCCTTACTTCTCTTCGATCTATCCTTTGCAGATACAAAAAATTTTTGCATTTCTCAGTTCCTCCAACGCGGATTATTTTGCCAGTCATTTTTTGAAGAGAACGTCAATTCTTTTATTTCACAACAAGTGTACACCGAACCATGGATTTTCTGCTCGAAGAGAAAATCGTAAAAATATTCATTTGTATTAATTTCATTATTTCACGCGTGATTTATGCGGAGCTTCTCTTTTCACGGGAAAAA
>NW_017106414.1:0-669 GCF_001263275.1 Habropoda laboriosa
GGTCGGGGGTGAGGCAAGGAACAAGATGGCGTCGGTCACGCCGGGGTGGGGGTAGCGGTAACGAAGATAGCGGTTAGTTCAAGGAAGGAGTGGTGGTAGGAGGGTCACGTCGGTGGGGATGGATTCGGGGTGACGTCAGCAGTAAGATAGAAGTGGTCCCGTGGTGGTGGGGGTAAGGGTTAAGGAGATAGCGGTTAGTTCAAGGAAGGAGTGGGGGTAAGTGGGTCACGTCGGGTGGGATGAGGTCGGGCTGACGTCAGGAGTCAGATAGAAGTGGTCCCGAGGTGGTGGGGGCAAGGGTTAAGGAGATACGGGTTAGTTCAGGGAAGGGGTAATCTGAGGTGGGTCACGCCGGGTGCTAAGTGTTCGGGGTGACGTCAGGAGTCGGATAGAAGTGGTCCCAACTTGGTGGGGGTAGGCATAACAAAGATAGCGGTTAGTTCAAGGAAGGGGTAATCGGAGGTGGGTCAGGTTGGGTGCGTTGAGCTCGCACTGACGTCAGGAGTGAGATAGAAGTGGTCCCGAGGTGGTGGGGGTAGGCATAACAAAGATAGCGGTTAGTTCAAGGAAGGGGTGGTCGTAGGTGGGTCACGCCGTGTGCAACGCGTCGAGGAGAGGGAGAGGACCCCAACGAGGGTGGTACGGGTGGGATGCGGGGGGGTCAAACGG
>NW_017106415.1:0-521 GCF_001263275.1 Habropoda laboriosa
ATTGGGGGGTGAAATTCTGAATCTTGTTATTCTAATAGTTTTTAGAAGTGGCGTGAGTTATTTAAATTTGTTTACGATTTATAAAGTTTCCTTTTTGTACTTAACTTCATTAAGAGCACAAAATATAGTTCTAAATTTTGAAGCATACTGCGTTTTAGTGGATGACCGCATGGTCAACTATTGACTGATCCACGGTCAATTATTGACTCCGTCCAGTGTCCACTTTTTTAAAATAACACCACCGGAAAATTAAAATGCATTTACTTAATTATTTATTTTAGAAATTTGTTTATTTAAAAAAATTTCATCCATAGAAATGCACGGGCGATTATGGAAGTGGCCAGAGAAGCCTGATGTGCTGGACCATGAGTGGAAGGCTGTAGTTTCTCATATCAATGAGCCGACGAAATCGAGCATGTTCCCGAATTGAACTTGTTATGGAATTGAATTCTTTCCACTCTAATTATAACTTGTGCTGGTAATTGTTAAAAATATACGATACTAAAATGATTGCCAACATT
>NW_017106416.1:0-2657 GCF_001263275.1 Habropoda laboriosa
GTCGGCTAGGCCATAGTAGTTCTTCGCGACATTAATATAACTTACTGCGGAGATATTCATATTCTAAAAGACGTACGATTCTACTATGCATTCAGGACGACGGCTTCGAATTTCAGAACTACGATGGTGGGGGGCAATACAGCGATCTAAATAGTTCGACTTTAAAAATATTCCCTACAAATAATTGTTCCCAAAGGAATCTCGCCTTTTTGTGGTACCGAATTCGAAGGAGTGTATTCTTTTTTCAATAGCTCAAACGGTTTCCGTGATACTGTTAAACGAAGCGAATATACACATATAACGTCACGCTTACAGATAATATTTCTTCGCGATTTTCACATAACATACCCGTACGGTACTCGTACTCTAAATGGAGTACACTTCTGCTATACATACTGGACATCGGCGTCGAATTTTCGAACTACGATGGTGGGGGAAAATACAAATAATTAAATATGTTGTCGTTAGAAATAATTCCAACAAATAAATGTTCCCAAGGAAATCTTACCTGTTTTTGGTGCCTAATACAAAAGTATGATTTGTTATTCAAAGTTCAAACGTTTCCGTTGATACTCGTAAACGAAGCAAGTATACACATATAACGGCGTACATGGTTATAGTAGTTCTGCGCTACCTTCGCAAATCATACTGGGACGATTTTCTTCCTCTAAATGGCCTACGGATCTGCTATGCATATTGGACGCCGGCGTCGAATTTTCGAACTACGATGAGGGCGAACTACGATAGCAGAATCGTATTCCATTTAGAGTACGGGTATCGCACCGGTACTTTACCTGAATATCGCGAAGATATGCTATCTCCAAGCGCGACGTTATATGTGTATATTCGCACCGTTTAACTGGTACACGGGAACCGTTTGAGGCAATGAATAAACAAACCACACCTTCGTTTTCGGTACCAAAATAGGTAAGGTTTTGTTGGGAACACTTATTTATTGGAATTATTTGGAACGACGAAATATTTAATTACCTGAATTTTCTCTCACATCGTAGTTCGAAAATTCGACGTCGGTGTCCAGAATGCATAGCAGAACCGTTGGCCATTTAGAGGACGTGAATCTTCCCAGTATGATAAGCGAAGGTCGCGAAGAAATACTATAACCATGGGCGACATTATATGTGTATATTCGCTTCTTTTAACAGTAAGACCGGAACCGTTTGAGCTCTGAATAACAAAGCACAACCTTGTATTCGGCATCAAAAAATGGTAAGCCTTTGAAAAACAAAGCACACCTTTGCATTCAGTACCAAAAAAGGTAAGATTTCGTTGGGAACATTTATATGTAGGGAATATATTTGTTGCGTGAAGCGCCCTTTTTCCGACTCGGGTGTCGGAGTAACGCCGTGATGGTGGAATTTCCTGACTCGTGCGACTTTCGTTGATCCAGGAGGGAAACGTCCATTTCGCCGGGCAACTTAATCGGCCGGCGACTTATTCAGTTCTCAAGCCACGAGCTTCAGATGGAAGCTGCTTGAGTCTGGACGAGAACGATCGAGTTTTTTTTGGGTGTACTTGTGTTGACTCTCTAAACCACATCTTACCTGTTCGATACATCGACAGAAAAAACCTCGAAATTCCGAAAACTATCGAACTCGTGGATCCACGATTTCATAAACCAGGTCCAATTGATTTAATAATAAGGCGCCGGAATTGTTCGCGAGTGAAATTTTGCCTGCTGAATTAAATTCGTGGTAAATTTCCGCGCCTATTATTAAATCAATTGGACCTGGTTTATGAAATCGTGGATCCACGAGTTCGATAGTTTTCGGAATTTCGAGGTTTTTTCTGTCGATGTATCGAACAGGTAAGATGTGGTTTAGAGAGTCAACACAAGTACACCCAAAAAAAACTCGATCGTTCTCGTCCAGACTCAAGCAGCTTCCATCTGAAGCTCGTGGCTTGAGAACTGAATAAGTCGCCGGCCGATTAAGTTGCCCGGCGAAATGGACGTTTCCCTCCTGGATCAACGAAAGTCGCACGAGTCAGGAAATTCCACCATCACGGCGTTACTCCGACACCCGAGTCGGAAAAAGGGCGCTTCACGCAACAAATATATTCCCTACATATAAATGTTCCCAACGAAATCTTACCTTTTTTGGTACTGAATGCAAAGGTGTGCTTTGTTTTTCAAAGGTGAAACTGTTCCGGTCTTACTGTTAAACGAAGCGAATATACACATATAACGTTGCGCTTGGAAACACTATTTCTTCGCGATTTGCACGTAACGTACCGGTACGATACTCGTACTATAATTGGGGTGCGATTCTGCAATGCATTCTAGACTTCGGCTCCGGATTTTAGAAACTACGGTGTGAGGGAAAATACAGATAATTAAATATTTCGACTTTAAATATAATTCCTTCAGCTAAATGTATCCACCGACATCTTACCATTTTTTGATACAGAATATAAAGGTGTGCTTTGTTATTCAAAGCTCTACCGGTTCCAGCCTTACTGTTAAACAAAGCGAATGCACACATATAACGTCGCACATGGTTATAGTAGTAGTTCGAGAACTTCGCATACCATACTAGGACGAATCGTGTTCTCTAAATGGCGTACGGTTCTGCTTCGCATTCTGGACGTCAGCCTCGAATTTTCGAACTACAATGGTGGGGGCAAATACAGATAATTAA
>NW_017106417.1:0-598 GCF_001263275.1 Habropoda laboriosa
CGAACTACGATGTGGGGGAAAATAAAATCAATTAAATATTTCGTCGTTAGAAATGATTCCAATGAATAAAAGTTCCAAACAAAACCTTCCCTTTTTTTGGTACCGAATACAAGGTTGTGGTTTATTATTTCAATAGCTCGAACGTTTCCCGTGTTACAGTTAAACGAGGCGAATATACACATAACGTCGCGTTTGGAGATAGTATTCATTCGCGGTTTTCAGGCAACGTACCGGTACGATACACGTACTCTAAATGGAGTACGATTTTACTACGCATTCTGGGAATCGGAGTCGAATTTACGGGCTACGATCTGGGGGAAAATACAGATGATTATATATTTCGACTTTAAAAATAAATCCTCCTGCAAATGTATACAATAAATCTTACAATTTTTCGCCCCCGTATATAAAGGTGTGCTTTGTTATTCAAAGCTCAGAGGGTTCCGGTGTTACTGTTAAACGAAGCGAATATTCACATCTAACGTCGCACATGGTTATAGTATTTCTAACATAACAGACTGCGGCGATACTCGTTATAGGAATGGCGTACGATACTGCTATGCATTCTGGACGTGGCGTCGAATTTTCGAACCACGAT
>NW_017106418.1:0-511 GCF_001263275.1 Habropoda laboriosa
GGGCGGAGCCTTCTCCGAACCGCTGAGTTCAGCGCGGAGAGTCTCCACCTCCTGACGGAGGGCGGCCGCCCTCAATTCCTCGATCTCCGCCCTGAGGGCGGAAATCTCGCTCTTAAGGGCGAGATTCTCGCCCTCAAGGCGGGAACTGTCACTGCGTTGAATGGCCTCCATACTCGCGCACACGAGTATGTCGGCCGATTCTTTAAGGGCCCTCTGCAGCTGCCCCTGCAGATGGCCACTTTTTGCCGCTGTTTTATATATGACGTCTCCCGCGTCAAGGGCCTGTTGGCCGATGTCCGCGAGAGACGTCATACGCAGCCCGGCAGCCATGTTGTCGCGCTGCTCTACATCCGCTTTTTTGCGGACTGGTGCCGGCACTCTTGGGTCCAGGATATCCTGGACCAGCTTATTTCCGGCGGCCTCCCTGAACTGCTGGAGGTCCGCCTCCTTCCCCGCCTGTTTCCGCCGGTGATCCCCGGTCGTCTCTGGCCGCCCCCTGCTCTTTTTTCGA
>NW_017106418.1:2165-3934 GCF_001263275.1 Habropoda laboriosa
GGACTCCGCACCCGCCAGGAGACCGAAAGATGGAACGCCCGCCAGGGCGGCCGCCGCTTCGTGGGAGACCGTGCGGTACCCCCTGATAACCCTGATCGCCAACAGTCGCTGTACGCGGCGCAAGGCGTCGCGACTTTTCCTGCTAGCCATCAGGGCATCTGCCCAAATTGGGGCCCCATACAGGGCCATACTCCGCACGACTCCCACATATAAACGGCGGACCCTCTCATCTGGCCCCCCTAAATTGGGCAGGAGGCGGCATATACCTGCCGCCGCCCGCTCCAACCGGGGGACGAGGTGCCGGAAATGGGGCACGAAGCTCCAGTGGCTGTCCAGGTAGATGCCGAGATAGGTCCCAAGACAGACCCCTGCGGAACACCGCGGCTGACCTCCCTCCGGATGTTTCCGTGCCGGCCCGGATATTCGATCCACCTGTCGCGTAGGTAGGCCCCGACCGCCATCCGCAGGTAAAGGGGGACCCCGTGATATTCGAGGCCCCCGCGGATGGCCTCCCAGGACAGGGCGTTAAAGGCGTTAACTATATCTAAAGATATAGCCAGACACGCCCTGCCCTGGGATGTAGCCGAGCCCGAGAGGGAGCGGACACGGTCGATCGCGTCGACCGTGGACCGCCCCCCCCGGAAGCCGAACTGGCACTCGGCCAGGTCGACGCCATCCCCCCCCGACAGGTGGCTGGAGAGGCGGGCAGCTACGATGCGTTCGTAAAGTTTGCCCGCCTCATCCAGTAGTACTATCGGCCGATACGCGGACGGGAGGTCCGCGGCCCTGCCCTCCTTCTTCAGGAGGACCATCCGCCCCGCCTTCCACGTACGTGGAAACGCC
The DNA here is from genome assembly GCF_001263275.1 of Habropoda laboriosa. Classification (NCBI taxonomy): domain Eukaryota; kingdom Metazoa; phylum Arthropoda; class Insecta; order Hymenoptera; family Apidae; genus Habropoda; species Habropoda laboriosa. The sequence goes on from NW_017106418.1 coordinate 3,009, forward strand.
CCCGACTGCAGGAGGCCCGTGAAGAGCCTCCTGAGCCGGGGGCCGAGGACGCCGAGTGCTAAGACCCAGGCGCGGCCAGGGATACCATCCGGGCCCGGCGCCGTGTTCCGGGCCCGAAGGCGTGTTACAGCCCTGGCCAGCTCCTCCTCCGAGACCCCGGGAACGTCGAACCGCTGTGGGCGGTCCGACTCCCCCCAGACGGGCGCGGGTCCCTCCTCCTGTGGGAAGAGGGAGTCCACGACCCGCCCGAGGAGCCCGGGGTCCATGCTCTCCGTCAGAGGGGGGGCCCATGGGCGGAGCTTGCCCATAACCATTCGGTATGGGCGCCCCCATGGGTCCCTCTGCAGAGAGCCGAGAAGCCCGTCCCAAGCCTGGGACTTAGCACTCCTGATGGCCTGTTGCAGCCGAACAGTTTTTGCACGATATTCGGCGTACAACAGTGCCTCCCTCGCTTCGTCGCGAACCCTTCTTCTTCGAGACCGAGTATACTGGCGTCGCGCTATCGTGCACTCTTGGCGGAGTGCCGCGATTTCGCGCGACCACCAGTATACCGGCCTCTGAGGCGGAGTCTTGGCCCGGGGCATTGCGCAGTCGCAAATCGACTGCATCGCGCCCCGGAACCACTCCGACTCCGCCTCCAAGTCCGCGACGGGCCCGGTCGGCGGCTCCGACCAGGCCACAGCAAGGGAGGCTGCCATCAGCGCGTCCTCATCCAGGGCCCTAAGGGCCCAACGGCGCGGCCTACGGCGGCCGGCGGGGCAGCGCGGGGTGGTGTCGGACACCTCCATAAAAATATAGAGGTGGTCCGACAGGGTCTCGACCTCGGAGACCCTCCACCCCGAGACACGGCGCGCGGCACCAGGGGAGGCCCATGAAAGATCCACGATGCTCTCACCCTGGTACCGCACGCACGTGCTGGCCGACCC
>NW_017106418.1:4641-5179 GCF_001263275.1 Habropoda laboriosa
AGCCACTTTCCACTTCGGCGGCGACCGCCTTTTCTGGGACTGGTGTGTCCCCCTCCTCTGTCTCCGTGTTTCTTTTGGCTGATGCCGGTGGGCGTGCATGTGTCCCGCTCCTCCTTTTGGAGGGCGGTGCACAGGCCCGACTGCCCAATCGATGATCGGACTTCCGCCCCAAATCCGTACAAAGCGGACAATTCGGGGCGGAAGCCCGACAATCGCCCGCCTTGTGTTCGGTGCTACCGCATCGGTAGCACCTACTGCTCCGATCGACCTCTCCAGTGCACCGCTGCCGGCAGTGCCCCGCCTCCAGGCAGCGGAAACACTGGAGAGGTCTGGCCTTTAGCGCCTCCACCTTAACGGAGGCCCATCCCACTTTTATACGGCCCCCAGCGACCACTCTTCTGGCGGCCGTCAGGGGACATTGGGCCCAAACAGTTCCCAGACCGTTGGGGGAGGGCCGGATTTCTCCTGTTCGCACCTCCTCGATTGCGCATCCTCCGGCTGCGGCAATACTCGCGGCCACTTTTTCAGGAGTTGCTGC
>NW_017106418.1:6958-7240 GCF_001263275.1 Habropoda laboriosa
GCCGCCGCCGATGTGGAAGACCCCGACCGCGGCTCATTTGTTGAGGCCCTTTTTCTCGAGGCGGAGCGTTCCCTCACCCCACTGGTCGAGGCGCGCTCCAACCTTACTGAAACGGCCGCCGCCGATTCGCGCATCTTCCTCTGCCTAATGTAGGCCCTTGCCTCCTCCAAGTCCCTAGGGACCTCACCCTCCTCTACTTCACCCCCCAACCCCTTTTTATTTTTTTGTGAAATATCCATATTATTCCCACGAGAGTGGTCGGAAATAAGTGTCCACCCGGGC
>NW_017106419.1:0-206 GCF_001263275.1 Habropoda laboriosa
TATGCCAATCAAGCATTCAAAACAAAATAAACTATAGAGGGTGCTTTTGCACCCTCTATTATTGTATGTCAAAATCTTTTTTTTTCAATCCTTTCGCGATTATATGACAAAAATTGTCTTAATACATTTTGGAGTAACAGCGTGAACGAACAAGCAAAACCACAAGTCGACGAACAAGTAACAGACGTTGAACAACAAACTGCCAC
>NW_017106419.1:264-14085 GCF_001263275.1 Habropoda laboriosa
ATCTCGATTCATGGACTCTACCATGCGGCTGCCAATTACTTGGTTGCCAAGTTAGACAGCATTGAACCAGGTAAACGTGAAGAACATATCAAATGGGTAGATAACTACTTGATGAATATCAAGCCATATCACTTGGTATCGGTTTCTGCTGCACAGCAGTTCTTTGAAATGTGGAGTCAGCACGTTGTCCAATCTAAAGATCCTATTCCACGTCCTGTATTCTTCCAAATGAACAACTTGGAAGTTTTATTCCAACGTTATGCTGCGGGTCTAAATCAATCTGTCTTGAACATTGAAAGCGAACATGGTAGCGATCCTACACTGAAGTTTGAACCATTGCCAGTAATTCTTCTTAAAGAAAATGGCGGTTTGGATAAAGATGGGAAACGATTATCCTTCCCTATCAAGTTCGAAACTTTTGATAAGATTGGTTATGGGTTCTTAGAACTCTTTGAAACAGAAGAAGTCAATCCTCTTGACAAAACCAAGAAAGTTAAGATGTTAACTGAATATCCTGCAATTCGTGTCAATGGCAACTACATTGCACCAAATACCATTTATCGTTGGAAACCTGTCGATAAGAAAACGGTAATGAATGCTTGGCATACGAAGAAAAGCTTGATTACCAAGAAGCGTGCAAAATAACTTGTAGTTAAATGCGTCGCGACTTATTTTATAGAGCAAATATTTGGAATCTTTCTCATGGATAATACTCAGCTTTTAAATCTAACTCGCGACGTCGTTTTTGTACGTGAGTTAGATTCGCGCATACAAGCTATTTTTAATAAACACATCCCGACGGTCAAAACGTTGATGGATAATAAAAAGTTACATGTCGTTGGAGATGTAATCTGGACAGATGTAAGTCGAATGAGCTTCTACGTACGTCCAACATTATCATTCAGTTATGAACCAAAATATGTTGCAAATGCTCAGCTTACAAAGCCAGAAGACTTAGCGAAAATGGATGATAGCGTCAAATATCTTCCAACAAACCCAAGACTTTATTTGCACATTGAAGGTCTGTCTGGCGGACCAATCATTGCAAATGCTGAAATCGACATTGTCGCTGGAAAGGCAAAGATCCTTGGAGAGATCACCCGCACACAAAACTTGGGTGTGACAAACTTCCATGACGTGTTAACTGTTTTCGATCGTTTAGATTCTATAGATCTACTCAAAGACAATGCATTCTTCACATATCCAAAATAGGTTTACTTATGTTTGACTTAGCCGTTGGTTTAAATGAATCTGCTGCACTACGTTCCTTCAAACATCATTTACGTCTTTTGAATGTCCAGATTGAAGTCACTGATGCGATTCGAAACTTCCTCACCCTCAAGGGCGTAACTTCATTTAATACAATTCGTTCGATGAATCTTACTGCCGACGATTCAGTTAACATCGTATTAGGTACGCAGCTTGGCGATGTTAACATTAATATTCGAAGATTCCAAAAGCATTGGCATGTAATTGGCTTCTTTTTGAATGGTCAGGTTTTTGACAGCGCAAGCACTACAATCTGCAAATTACCTACTGTAGATAGTGCACCTATGGGCAATGATACATTGCGCGTATTTATTATTCAGGGCCCAGCAACAATTACAAGTGGAAATAAGCAAACATATACAATTGCAACAGATCCACCATTTTATTTAGATCATTAGAAAAAGGTAAGACGATGTGCAGTGACAAGGTCGTTATACGACAACCAATTATTACGCCGACAGGGAAAGAACTCTGCGGTAGCTACGACGTCAATGCATCTGACATTGAAGCTGTCTATCAAGTAAAAGATGGATGCCTTAAAGTTCTGGATGATGGCGACATGTCCACTCGAACAGAATTGGACATTATGGCAGAAGCACCCGCACACTTTCAAATCTCTCAGGGGACGTTCACAGGGGTTATTTCAATTGTCAGTGAAGATACCCACTTGAACATTCAAGAAAACAAATTAGTCTAACTTATAGGAGTAGGGGTTGCCCTACTCCTATTTGTGCCTTTTTTGCAGAATATGATATGATTTGATTTAACATTGGACAATTAATCATGGCGAAGAAACGTGTATTGCATAGTCAATTGGGGAGTACGCTTTATGCTCCCAAAGAAAGTGACTATATGCCAGTAGATGTGCAAGATAGCTCAACTCCTTCTGGTTTTCGAACAAAGAAAGCCCCTCTCAAGGTCATTGGGGATCTCGTCTATGCTGGTATCAGAAATGACAATGCTGGGTTAATTTACATGGACCCAAATTACATTAAAGGTTCTGGAATTGGAACAGATCGACATACACTCGATCCCCAATTCTTTAAAAGCAGATATGCATTGAATAACATGACAAACATTTCCCAAATAGGAGATATTCGTCAAGGCGCTCTACCACTAGGGTACATTGGTCATCGCTTGGATATTCAAAATCCCATTCCTTTTTTCATGGCAGGGGTGACAGGCTTTATTCCGCCACAAACATTGAATATTACTGACTTTGTCTCAGATCCAACACAGTACGATCGCTTATACATGTATCTGACAATTGTCGCCACTCAACCAGTAGTGACCCTTAGAGCAGATGAGATACCAGAGAGATTTGATACAACGTTATTAGGCACAATCTATCTTTCTGGAGGAAACATTACCAATCGCAATGCCGATGCAATTATGCGGATGGGTACTGCACGTTTTTCGGCAAATGGTGGGTGGGGTAGTTCTTTTCCATACAGTTGGGGTGAGCCTTCTAATGTTAAATTTACAGACTGGAGATAACCGTGTCTTATAGTAAGAAAACAAGTGAATTAGATACCGTTCAGTCGGTCGACCAAAATGATCGGGTCGCTGTATCTGTAAGTAGTGATGGACAGACTTACGTCACTACCACGCAACGAGTTGGTACGTTGACTGATCAAATCAAGTCAACCGTTTCCAAAGAGATTTCATCCAAGGTAGCTGCAAGCAATGGTTTGGTTGGCTCTGGTAGCTCAGCTAGTCCTATTGGAATTGATAGCAATTGGACAGATCAGCATTTTTATAAAAACATGAACTTCCCATTTAGTCAAGTTGGTGGAGCATCTGATTTTACATTACCAATTTCTGGATCTTATTTTTCTGTTTCGTATCCATACTTTCCAACAAACCCATTTCCTTCTACGTCTTTTGTGGAAAGTAATGGTGAGTTACGTACGCTACACCACGTAACCAATGGGGAACAGATTAGACCAGTTTATGCGCTATGGCCCAACTATAGAAATACAACAGGGTGGGATTGTCGTTTAACAGACGTTGTTTATAATCCCCCTGGGCTAAAATCTGACGAGTTTATACGTCAAGTCTATATGTCATCCTCTACAGCAATGGTCTGTGAGATATGGGATAGTCTAGGGTTCAAGGAATGGGGGTTTGTCGAACTTAACAATACCTTTGATCACAACAACCACAACATCATTCGCATGGGAATCAATCCCTTTCAAACACTCGTTAGTGGCGGCACTCCATCTACCAGCCAGCTCAACGCAATTCGCACCGTGCATTTCCATGCAGTCATTGTCAAAGGAACACGCTATGTACTCTACTGTCCACCTGCTGGAGAGAATGGTGATTGGGGTGTTGTAAAAGTTGCCGTGGTCGACACTCAAGGCAATGTAACCCAATCTACCAATTGGAACTGTACAAATTGTGCAGGTTGGCAGGCAAACAACCGTGACAAGATCACGATGTTCAATCAGGTGTTTTCAAACAACTCATCTGATACCAGTGCGATGTACTTTAATGCAAACCCTGCGACTATCACATGTTGGACGAATACAGGAATTGATTACGCCTATATTACCATTGGAAATATCACAAGTGATGGTAAAGTCAATATGGTTTACCGTAGATATGATGTTTGGAATAGTAATCAAGGTTCAAACTCTATTCAAGCCGATTGGTATTTCCAAATCGACTTTGCAAACAAGCAAGTGACTCCTCATCCAGATTGCGTGGGTCAGCGCCCAACAGTACGCGATACGGGAAATGGACAGGCTGTAGTAGATCAGCTCCTAAAGTTTAATGATGATGTTAAATATCATTTTTGGGCAATGTACCGTAAAATGCAGATTGTAGGGGACGGTGCACGGGTTTACCATACTTACACCAATGGCAATTTGGACATTCCAAATACATTCAATACTTACTTTAAGGCGTCTAGTCCTGTTGGGAAGGTAGATATCTTGGGTAGCGCTTCAAGTTACAATGGGGGATATGTCTCATTTACAAACAACCCACCTACGCCGATTAAGTCTGTACACGGTGGTAACTGGATTTATGATCGCTTGGTTGTCAACGATCAATCTGGTTCTGGACCAAGACAATATGGCGAAGGTGTAGATTGTGCTGTAATTGGATACGGCAATCCAACCAAAACCTATAATCTTGTCAAAATGGATGGTGGTAATGGTTCAACTCCAGTAAGTGGGTATGAACTAACCTCCAACCGTTACAATGTTTCTAACGTTACACCAGTATATTGTTTTTGGTCAGCAAATGGATATACAGGAGTACATCAAGCATTTTTTACCCATGCAAGCACCCCAAATGATGCCTACCCTGCAAATGTCAATGGGGATATTTCAACTACGGGTAATTACCGTATCTCTCAAACGGCAATCGATGCAGTCAATAACTGGATTCGCAACATTGCCAAACCAAATGGGTTTACAGATGTCTACCGTATATACTGGACACTCGTTCCACCGTACCCTGGACTCGGAAATGACCAGTGTATCTTAAAGACTATGATTTGCTTCTCAAAGCCAGGGCAAGATGCCAGTGGTGGTTATGGGTTTGTAGATAGTGGAAACAATGTCACTTGCTCGCCTCTTTATGTTGGGTATAATGTCCTACAATGTTCCCTTGATAGAAATACCTCCAACGGCGATGTCACATTACAAAACGTGACGTTCAATCAAGGACAAACGTTTAATTCCATTTATTACCATAACGTATTTCTTAACTGGGACAATAGCCAAGCCTATACCTCTTGTGGTGCTGCAGTGAGAATGGAAAGCGATGGGACGATCAAAGTGTTGATGTCTGGTGGTCCTGCGATGTTTAACTACAAACAAGATGGGACGACTGAGACCAACTTTATACAGCCAGTTATCTTTAAACCTTGGGAAATGACCTGCACTCGCAACAGTGCTGTCAACTGGACACGTTCACGCGATACACCTACTTTTCGTCTTGATCGTGGTATCGGTGTAGTCACTGCAGGTCTAGGTGCGGGATCTTTTTATGGTTTCGTTCCATTTAATTTCGACAGTATGACATTCGACGAAAACAATATTGTTATTTTAGGATCGGCAAGACCTGCGTCTGGAATGAACTTCACGATCTCAGGTAACATCCCAATGTACCTGCGTGGCAAGTATTATGAAATTCCTGCACAGAGTTTTGACTTAAATTCTCTCTTTGGGTCAGATACAGCCAAGAACAATAAGTTCTACCTATACGGAACAATTGATCAAAGTAACAATGGTAAATTGGTTATCTCTCAAAACGGCTTAGACGAGCGTTCTGATCTTGTTTATATTGGATCGATTGCTACCTCTGCAACTGAGATCAGCGATATCGCAGCAATCCCTGTTACTCGTTGGGATGGTAAACGACCAAGTACAAAGTTTCAAGGTTCTTCAATTCCTGTTTCTACGGGTACGCCAAATAGTGGTACTGGGATTCAATGGGTAACTCCATATAGCCCAGAGATTGTTGATTCCTATTGGTCTAAAGATCCAGAAGGGGCGCAACCTATCTCACAGATCAACTGTGGCGATGTTGCGTACTTGATTGTAAAATCTAGACATGTAAACAATGGACAAGACAATACAATCAACTGGGCGTTAAATAACATCACCAATGTGGAAATCGGAGCAGGTAATGTATTTAGCACCGCATACCTACATGGGCATAGCTATAATCCTGATAGTAACTACTGGTACAGTGCATACCGTGTCGTGACCAATAGCTCGTCAGGTAAGATCAGTAGTGGCGTTACTCCAGATTCTCTCAATGGTGGCGTTTCTATTGATGGGGAAATGACAGTTACTAGCAATGGTTCTTTTTGGGTGGGCAATCTAGCAGATGCGTTACAATCGCTCCAGAGGTTCACTTTACGTTACAGTGTGATGAACAACCCCAACGATACGTTTACGTTGAATGGTAAAGCTCTCCCTGTGTCCTATGGGCTATCTTGGGACATTAGAGACATTAGTAGTCTAGTGCAGGAGGGATGGAATAGTTTCTCGGTCAGCAATGGTATCTTGCGCATTGCCGTGCCTGTAAAACCATAGGAGTAAAACAATGGCTACAAGTTTAACCAACCGACATTCGCAGATCACCGCAGTCTCAGAGAACCAACCCCCTGCTCAATCGAAATACATGATCGTGCAGAACAACGGTTCCAATGTAGCGGTCAATGCATCTCCAAATGATTTCTTGCAGATGGTAAGGTATCGTTTCTTGTCTATCAGTCTATCAGACATTGCTGGGGTAGATTCTAGCTTCTCAGGCTCTGGTACGAGTGACAATCCATTTGGAGTCTCTTTGGACTGGGCTAATACGGTTGGGTTATCTATGTCCAACCTAGAGATCAGTTATATTGGCATCCCTGATATGGATCTACCTATTCGTGCAGGCAATGGGTTTCAGGTAATCATCACCGAACAGATTCCTGTGGTACTCAACAAAGTACAAGGTTATCTTCCTCCTGGAACGTATAACATCCAAGACCTTACAGGAACAAATCCTGCAGGTCTCATTGTGAATATGTATATCGTAGTAAACAATGGGATGTTTAGCTTCCAGATGAGTAGCGCCAATCTTACCGATGACTTTGGTCGCACATGGATTGGTCAGGTCACGTGTAATGCTTCTGGTGTTGTCAAGGTCTTTGCAAAGCCTTTCTCTCGTATGGGTACGCTACGTTTGAGTAGTACACCTAGAGGGAAGTCTGTTCCTTGTACAACAGGAAGTGTATTGCAATCTGACAATACCGCACGTAATAGTAATTTCCAGTATGTTCCATGCAATAGTTTCTGGTTAGATCAGATGTATTATATCTAAATCATATCTCACAGGGGTTTCGTGCCCCTGTGAGTAATATTATAAATGACTAAAATTTATTTTTTACTTATATATCCCCTATGTATGAATCCTAGAGCACACATTTACATCGATTGAAAAATCGTTGGTGTGGGGGGTTTGGGGGGCGCAAATAGCGGAGTGAGTGAAACGAACGACAACAATAGAGTATATATCCAATACCTAGTATATACTACCATGTATACATATACCACATATACCTTACTCTACTAGATACGACTACAGTTGAGAGATATATACGGTTGAATATATACTACATCACGATTAGTGTAATGTAGTATGCCTATTACACTACATCTCTTTTACTCTCCACACAAGTGAGAGAGTAAACATAGTTTTAGACCTACAGGTTTATCTGTAGGCGTATATCCTTCTTTGTGCATCATTGCACATTACAACCTAATACTAACACTGGAATAAACCACATGCTATATCCAACAGAAGTACATATACCACAGACGATTGAGTGCGGGAGAATTACCCTAGAACGATTGCCGTTTACTGATGGACTGACATATACTGCTCGATGCTCTACGCCATCTCGTGCCATTGATGTTTATATCTCTCCTTGGTTATACAGCGATCTAGATATTGATATTCATTATGAACATCCATTTATCTCCTTTGGTACACATTCTCGTATGGGGATCTTTACCTTCATGGAACGGTTGAGTCGATTGGGAGCAGTGCTCTGTCAGCGTGCTACAGATACTCACAGTGAGGTATGGTTTGAAGCAGGCGAGGGAGTAAGTCATGAAGTAAAACATCGTATAGAACATGAGATAAAGATCAAAGATCATTCCATGCTCTCTATGATTCAGGTAGAAGAGCCAGAGAAACCATTTAGTCGATTAGAGTTTATACGTCTAGGTTCTGAAGACAAAAAAGAAATTGTATATTCTGAATATTCAAGTATCATAATCTCTAGAACGACAAATCCAGAGGAGAAGTTCCATGTTACTCAAATAACAGGCGATCGTTACCTACGGTTCTATACAAATCACATTGTACAAAGGGGTTCTTTTACTGGACTAGAACAGGTCATTGTATCCGAGGACGAGATTCATATATCTCCATGTAAAGATTCACTTGCAGAGCTAAAGGACTTACAAAAGAGTATACTTGGTTAATTAAAATCCATTTCATTGTTTAGTGTAGGAGGATATAAGACCTCCTACATATTTTAAATCAATTAAAGAGAATTTTATTATGTCAAATACATACCCAGAATACATTGATTGTGGATATATCCATTTAAACCTTGTACCATCGACCAATAGTGTCTATTACGCATCGACTGTCAAAGATCGCCGTATGGTTATTCTTCCTGTTGCACTCTATGCAAACATTGTTCCTCAAGGAACTAAAATCATTCAAGCAGATGATCCATGCTCTATCGACTTCTCAACATTGTTCGATGGGGATCGTGCAAAGATTACCCAGTTCCTTTCCAATGTGATGGCATTTGGTAAAGCATTGGATCGAGTAGATGCATTACAGATGCCAGATTTAGAAAATCTCAAGATGGAATTTGTTTATCCATATTTGAGTAACACTAACGATGGTGCTGCTTTTTGTGGGTTCAATATCTTTGGTAAAGAAGAAGAATCCCCAGAATTTGTATCCGTCGTAACAGAAGATCACATTCGAATCAAGAAGGTAGGTAATGAAGGTGCAATAATCACACTGGGCAAAGAAAGTGAATTTGCAACTCAAATGGGAGAAGTTACACATATCCCTACTGAGAAGTTACAATATGTCGGATCGCTGACTGGGTTGGAACTATTTGACTTTGCAGATGCCAGTCATTCACTGGTCATTCGATTGGAACATAAGAATGCTTTCTTTGACAAGATTACGAAAAAACCTTTGTCAAATTAAAAATAACTTATAAAGTCATTTCTATGAGGAAAAAATTCCTCATAGTTTACAATTTTAAAATATAGGTAAAAGAAATGTTAGGCATTCAACCAGAAACAATCGATTGTGGGTATATACAACTAAGTACCATCCCATCAACAGCTCAAGCGTATTACGCGACAACAACCAACGACAAACGTATGGTTCGTCTTCCAAATGCTCTTTTCGAAGGTTTGATTTCTTCTGATAAACTCCATGAATTGGATGAATCGGAATCTTTCCATTTTGATTTAAGTATTTTTGAAAACGATGCATTTAAACTTACTGAATTCTTATCTCGCGTAATGCTTTTCGCAGATGCACTGGAAAACGTAGATATCCGCCAACCTACAAACGTAAGATCTCTCAAAGAACAATTTATCTATCCATTTGACAATGGAATAAAAAGTAATTATGAGCTTCAAGGAATTTGCCTTGTTGATATGGAAATATATACGTCAGGCATACATCCTCTATTACACCCTATGAAAGAAAAATCTACACAAGATTTTCTTTGGATTGGCGAACACAATCTTTCAATTAAATTGTTGGGTGGAAGTAAAGCAACGGTTCGAACAGTAAACACCTATGGTAGAACTGAACCATTCGAAGAAGAAGAGTTTACCATTGAAAACTTTGTCTTCGTTGGTAAACTTACTGGTCTTGAATTGTTTGACTACGACGAAACAGAAGAGACACTTTCAATCGATTTTACGTATCGTAAACAATTTCATTCTAGTTTGAAACAACTCACTGCTAGAAATTAAATCTAGTTTCTAAACCAATGCCTTTTGATAGAACTTAGCTTATGTGGTTCTATCGTTTTGTTGCACTTCTCCTTCCTCCCTTCATTGGGAGGGGAGTCTTTTTATGCCCCCTCATTCTATTTTATTTCAAATACATATTACCACTATGAAGACATTGCCTTTATAAGCTTGCATTTAAGCGCTATAGGCGATATACTTCTATCTAGCAAATTCCATTGTCAAATGGTTTCCATTGCACACAGAGGCTCTATGAGCCTACAATCACTATATACCTTACGAGGAAATTAAAATGTTAACTGCTGAATCACAATACTTATTACAAACTCATTCTATCGCAATTTCTCATGTGGGATATGCAAGTAAACGAATCTGCATTGAAGTCCGCGCCGAGGTCGATCCGAAAGACATTGTTTCTAGAATTTTTAATTGTCCAATATTGAAATATCACTACCTCAAGGAATTAAAAATTGCTCATGTTCATATCTATGGAGAAGCTATTGATCCATCGACATTGAAGAAGTATTACGATGCTGCCCACTATATTCAAGATGAAGCAGATAAGCGTTATAGCAATTTAATTAGAATCTTAAAGGGAGTAAAAGATTTTAAAGAAGTAACTGGCATAGATGTAAATCTCCACGTATCAAGCGAACATCAAAATTCTTTTGAGATGTTTGACAGTGAAGGGCAAAGTCTAGTTAAATGTGGCGGCGGTCAACAACCACTTTACGGACTAAAGGTTCAAGCAGCGAAAAATGAAATTACTTTAGATTGCAAAGGCTTCATCACTTCTAGTGAAGAGGAGAAGAAAGTTGAACAGATCCAAATTATTGTTCGCCCAGAACACGTACATCTACTTAATATCTCAGCAGGGCTTCCTCCAGTTTCATGGTTAATGCATACAAGTATTTCTTTCAATTTTGATGAAAATGAGGAAGAACTTGAAGAGTTACCAAGTAATGAGATTTATGAGTTAGGCGTCAATCAATTTACATACTAGCATTTTTTGTCACTGGGACTATCCCAGTGACAAAACACAATTTTATCCAGAAAGGAAAATACAATGAAATTCCCAATCAAATTAAACAATCTTAAAATTTCAATTCAGGCAGACGGAGTTAAATACAAATTTGAATCGGAGGTTGATATTTTCGACCATCTCCATGAACGAGCAATTAATTATTCTTACAATCGTAAGAAAGGATCATTCTTAATCACCTTTGACGATCCGTTGATCGAGTTTAATGAAATATTGGAAATAGGAAAAGACTTAGACCAAGTCATCGGTGATTATGGGAACAAGGTAAAAACATTGAAGCAATCCCTACCGAAAGAGATTGCTTTATTTTCCGATTGTACTGAAGATAAAGTTATCGTCAATGGCGAAGGTTTCAATCAGTATAACTTCCCAGTTAATTTAGACAATAAACTTGTCTTCTTGGATGGTGTGCGTAAGAATGTGAAGATAAACATCTTGCCAGAAACATCGGTAAGATTGGCTGATGGTGTATTATCTATTAGCTAATTAAGAAGGGAGTCTTCGGACTCCCATTCTTCTATCTATTTTTTTTTTCTTTAAAAAATATTGATTAGCCCTATGAGATGACTCTGTAGTTGTTAGATTAAAGATATTTTAACTACATATTACCATTATGAATGATCATTCCGATCTTTCTTTTCATCCAACAGATAGGTAATGAAATGGAAAACAAAGAAACTCAACCTGAACAACCAATAAAATCAGAAGGCACACCCCGTAAGACACGTAAACCACGCGCAGCAGTTAAAAGTATTTTAGAGGAACGTATTGCAATAGAAAAAGCAGTTGTCGAAGCAATTAACTCACGTCTGACTCCAGATACAATCACTAGCGTTGCAAAGATCTGTAAAGGTCAGGGCGATGTCGAGCAATTCAATGCCGAAGTCTTTAAACTAATTCCAAAGGTAAATTTATTAGATTTACTTAGACATAATTCATATCCAGATATCTTCATCGATGATCGCTACATTAACATGCCATCTAAAGAACCGTTTCATGTTTTATTTGTTGCGAAATGCGATCCAAAATTTATTAAAGATATTGTGTTTGACTTTAAATATAGCGAACATGAAAAGGTAGATAAACTAATCGTTCAGAAAATTGTCCATGCATACATGCGTGATCTATTTGCATCTATGTTAGATGGTTTTTGTAACTACCACTGCCCACAAGCAGTAATTAAATCAACTGGAGTATAACCATATGTCAATCTATCGCCCAAACCGCTTCGCTCGTGGTGTTGCCAACGATCGCCCACGTCCTGATTCTGAATATGCTAACTTCCGCAACGAGAATGAGGTTACACACCTTGTTCTTGAAAATGCAGTTGAGTTAAAGCCAGAGGAATTAGCTCCACTAACTGACCCAAAGAAAATCTATGCCCAACGTGAAAAGTTCCTCAAAGCAATCCCTACCGATGCGGAAGTTAGAATTAGTTACGATTGTATTGGTGATAATCATGGGTTTGGTCGCTACACCGATGTTAAAAATCCTGCAGGCGAAACCGTAGCAGCTCAAACGCACCTTACGGAAGAAAAAGTAAAGCCAGTGTTTGATCGTATTGGTAAAGTAGCTTCACATATCGGTTTTGAAGTGAAAGAGCAATCCGCAGAACGTTTATGGAATACTACTCAAAATGTAGTGCGACGTAAAAATATTGATTGGGTCTATAGTGTTCGCGATGATCGAAATAAAGGATAAGCACTATGTCTAAGAAAGATAAGCATATGTCTTTTCGTGAAATCTTTGCGATGGGTAACATTTTATCACCCAAAATCGAAAAAGATATTCCAAAAGCAGTGCACCACCATAAACAATTGAAAACCCAAAAAGAGATCGCTGAGCACCGTCAAAAAGTGTTAGCTTCTTTTCCAACGTCAGTGCCGATAGAAATCCATCCTATTGATATTGGCACCGCGGTAGACGTTCCTGTCGCGGCTGAATCTATCCAGTCATTTGTCGAACTACCGACAGCTGATGGTATTACGGCTTCTTTGATGGAAATTCCAAAAGAGAAAGTGGAAGGGTACTTTGAAACTCTTGAAAAAGTCAAAGAGATAACAAATTGTTCTGATGTTGCATATAAAAATTCTCGAAATGTCCTTCATTCTAGAGTCATAAGCGAAACCACCGAACGTCTACGCGGTGCGCACCATGATTGGATTTTAACAAGTAGCGTTAAAACCACCAAGAAGTAAATTTTCCAATCAGAGATAATTCGTTGTCTCTGATTTCTCTTTTAACTATTATGGACATTTGAACATGAAAATTCAACAACATGCATTCATCGAATCTGCGACTATCAATAAAGTTGTTGCAAAAGCAGACTTTAAAGTAAGTACGTATCCTTTAAAAGGCATTAAAGAAAATGCCATTGCTATTCAGGATATTCAAAAGCAACGTATTGCTGCAGTAAAAGCAATGCCAATTGATCATCCAATTTCTATCCAACCCTTACATGCGTATGGCGAAAAATGTACTTTTGGAAAAGATCTTGTAGCGTATGACTATGTTGAACGCTTTGTTGATGGCGACGGGAAAAGTGTATTTTACACTAAGCCAGAAGATGTAGATAGCCATTCTATTAGTATTAATGTAGGGACATTGAAAGAGTCTCATCTTGAGTCCGTAGTGAAAGAAGTCGAACAATTTGCTCGCAAACACAATATTGAATTTCATCAAGAAGCTGTAACACGCGAAGTTCGTAATCGTCTACGTGATAATGTAGGTCGACTTATCTATGAACAAAATTATGGAAACACTCTACCAAACGACTTACCGTTCTAATCATCGGTCTGTAAGCCCAACTAACTTAAACTCTATAGTGAGAAAACTATGAAAATTTCACAACATCGCTTTATTGAATCTTCTATTGCACATAAACTTGAAACAAAGGCAGACGTTACAATTCGTTCTTACCGTTTGAATGATGCGAAAAACAATCCTGATGTGCAGGAAGAAATCCGCAAGCGTCGCATA
>NW_017106419.1:14122-58825 GCF_001263275.1 Habropoda laboriosa
AATACTCGGAAGAATTTTCAGAAAACATTGTAAGTTCTCAAGTGGCATTCAAACATTCCAATGTTGATTCTGTTATCAAAGACGTAGAAGCACATGCGAAAAAACATGGGCTGGAATTTGATGAAGTAGAAGTACGTAAAGTCATTGCTAGACGTCTACCAGATGTCATTCGTGATTTTGCTTCTATCTCTACCGACAGTCGTCGTCAAGAAGATTTAGACAACGGCTACTTTTAATTTGGAGTTAAGAATGTCCAACAAGAATATTGTCTTTACCACCCGTTCTACAACTACGTTTAAAACTAAAGAGCAACGCCAAGAATCGGTTGATGCTTTTTTAGGTAGTATTGGGAACGATAAAGTAGAGTCAGTGGATATTCTTGCCAGAGTAACGCACAGTGATGGTCGAGTTGATCTCCATCACTTGTACACTGATCAGAACCATTCTATCCATACCTTGCAGGGTCACAAAGATCCTGCTCTACAAGGTGTGGGGGATGTTTTGAATCAAGCAATTGGCATGATAGAACACCCACTGATTCAAACCAACCACGAATCATTTTTCAAAATCAAAGATGCACCTGCACTTGAAATGAAAGATGTTAAGAAAATAGATTTTTAGATAAGGGTTGCTGGTATATCCTTATCAGGAGTATGTTAAAATGACAACAAGTAAAAATTTTGATATTAAAAGCGACTATAAGGAATATAGCGGCGATGAGTTTAAAAATTCCTTCAATGAGCTTGACCGTCTAAGTCAGCACGCTTTGGAACATGGACGATCTTTCCATTTCTCTGCAATGGTTGACATGGGCGAAGGTCAACTTCAACACATCGACATTGCTGGATCATCAGTTACAGGTGTAACGCAAGTAAATACAACTCGCTGCGAACATGGTAGCGATAACTTTACACGATTGGTCTTCAAGCATTATACAACACAATTGAATACAGCTGCAACTTCTATCGAACTGGCAGCAACAAAACAGGATTTAAACTAACATGCGAAGTTACTTAGATATACTTAAAAGCATTCGTCAACATGGTGAATTGATTGAAGGTCGAAATGGTTTTACTATTTCTTCTTTTGGCGAACGTTTCCGTCACGACTTACGCAAAGGGTTTCCTCTACTAACTGTCAAACAAGTACCAAAACGCGCACCACTTGCTGAAATGTTTGCTTTCTTGCGCGGTGAAACAAACAACCAAGGTTTTGAAGATTTGGGCTGTAAAGTATGGCGTCCTTGGGCACTTGATCATGAAGTATCTACAATTGTTTCTGAAGATCGAAACGTCTTGATCGAACGAGCCCACAACAAAGGCATTATTGCAGAACCAACAGAAGAAGCATTTGTTGCGGCTGAAAAGATTGCCAATGGTAAAGTTCAAGAATATAATGCTGCGCGTTTAGCTGCTGCTGAAAAAGCTGTAGAAAAAATTACTACCGAGCGTTCTAACTTGACTCAACAAATTGATAGTCTTCCTGAAGGTAGCGAAGAACGTAAAAAGTTGGTGGAACAGTTAAATTCCCTTGATGATGCATGTTCCGATCTACAAGCGATTAGTTATGAAGCTGTGAATAAGTTCATGGAAGAGAATGAAGCACCTCCATCATTTTACAAATTGTTAGAATCAAAAGGTGTTTCAACTACACGTAAGAAAATTACCAATGAAAAAGGCGATCTTGGTCCGATCTATGGGCAACAATGGCGACACTGGAAAACAACCAAAGGAATTGAAATTGATCAGATCAAATATGTAATCGACGAACTTACAACTGATCCTCACTCTCGTCGAATTGTTTTAAATGGTTGGAATCCTGAATTTATTCCACCTTCTTTTGCACGTAGTAGCTTGGGCGTGAAAGAGCAAATTGACTTCTCAATTGAAAATGGCTATCAAGCATTGCCACCATGTCATCTAATGACCATCTTTAAAACAACTGGTCAGGGTCGTGTGCTAAATCTACATCAGATCATGCGCTCTTGTGATGTTCCAATTGGTTTACCATTTAACATTGCAGGGTATGCATACTTGTTAAAGATCATGGCGAAACAACTGAAGATGGAAGCAGGTGAAATGATCATCGATATTACAGATGCTCATATCTACGAGAAAAACAAATCGGAAGTTTCTGAAATGTTATCTCGTGACCCAATGGAACTCTGTGAACTCACTATTCCAGATGGTATCGATATCACCGACAAGTCCACTTTGACCAACGAAAACATTGACCGTATTCTTGAAAACGTTCAAGGCTACAAGTCACATCCAAAAATCAAAATGGAAGTTTCTGTTTAATAAAACTGACCCAACCATTTATATGAACTTAACAGAACACTCAAATTAACCCACTGGAGACAATCATGTCAGATGTACAAAAAGCACAACCATTTTACGTAAAAGAAGCTACTGTTAAAGAGGCGACTGACGAACTCATTAAGGATGTATTCTCTAAAAATGAAAACATCACTGAATTTCATGTTGGTATGGTAGCTTGCCATAATGACAACAACACTTCTGTTGCTGCGGTAAGCTTTTACAATAGTGCCGAAGAAGATGTTATTTGCCATAACGCATATGGTCCAAGCAATGACAATCCGTTACAGGAATTAGCAGATACAATTTCTGGTGCAACAGGTCATTTTGATAAAGTGTTTAATACGAAGTAATTCCATGCTGGTCCGATGGAGGTAGACAATCCTCCATCTATAATCCTTTTCATAAAACCACAGGTAAGCTAACATGACTGAGAAGTTTTTAACAGGTCAAGAAATCCGCGAAAGCATTTTGAAGAACTCAGGACTTGCAATCCGAGACGATGAACGTTTTAGTGAAGCACATTTTGCAATTTCAGCCAAGCGTTTGAATAAAGATACCCATGCCGTTGCTGCAGCATCGATTTACCCAAAAGGGAGTGACATGGAATTTGAATATACGTTTAACCATGCCGATGACGCAACAGGTACAAAAGTTGTACACGATACAGTTAAAGGCATCCACGGTTTAATCACAGACGAGTTAGGTAAAGATGACGAATAAAACACAAGCAAACGAACAAGTTACAATCGACGTACTCGATATCAACCATGCTGTTGCTGAAGTATTGGATTTGGCTGGAAATGAAAATACTCAATTTACCGAAGCTCACTTTACACTTTCAACTGTAGAAGTTGGTGATGTAAAACGTGAATTTGTCGGGAGTATTGTTGCAGGTAATATTGGTGATGAAAATCCATTTGTCACCAATGCGGAAGAAGTAACAAAATAATCTGATCTAACAAGGACAAGGGGAATGCCTCTTGTCCTCTTATTGTGCCATTTTTCTTTTTATTAAAAGGAGTCATTATGACTGATTATCTAAAACGTGAAACTATTTCAGATCAAGTAACTGACCTATTAGAATCTATCCCTGTAGAAAATGCCAACCTAAAAACTTTCCACATTGGAATGAGCGCTCAGTATGCCAATGGACGTGTCATTGAAATGGCTGCAACAATTGACAATTCTGGTGCAGAAACAGGCATGTCAACAAGTAATCATCTAAACAAGAAACATGGATCAATTGCTCGTACAACAAAAGCTTTCCTCAAAGGAACTCGAATCAACAAGGATTAACCAATGCATAACGATCTCACATCCAGATGGATTGAGGAGTATTGTGCAAGTAAAGAAAGAACCCTAGAGATGGATATCTGCGTGGAACACTGTCAGATCTTTAGGGAACTATTTAGAAGTGACTATTTCTATCCAGAACCGTTTACCTACCCCAAGGTAAATGCGAAACGGGAGAAAAGAAATATTGCCAAGGTAAAATCTAAATTAAATGAGCACAGTAAATCTCATCGCAATAAAGAAAGGGTAAAGGAAGAATTGACCATGAGGGAAAATATTCTTTATGATCAAACTTGAATTTAAGAAAGGCTCGATATTCTCATCCAATGCTCAGATTCTGGTTAATCCAGTAAATACCAAAGGTGTTATGGGAGCAGGTCTAGCATTGGAGTTCAAACGTAAATTCCCAGAGAATTTCTTAGCCTACCAAAAACACTGTAAAGAACGAGATACGGTTAGATCATACCGCTACTTTCAATTTGAAGAGAAAGGTAAGATGATCTTCAATCTGGCTACCAAAGAAGATTACCAAAAACCAAGTAAACTGGGGTATGTTCGATGGGGATTGAGTTATCTAAAGTTATTTCTCAATGACTATCCTTATCGAGAACGTATACAGCGCATAGCACTGCCAGCATTGGGAGCAGGACTTGGTGGTTTAAGGCAGATTGAAGTATTGCATCAAATCTACTATCAATTGAGAAACCTTGAGTGGGATGTTACTATCGAACTGTATGGGTTTGATCGTATCTTAAAACCTATGCAAGAACATTTTCAAAGATATGTTCCTTTTGAAGTACCAAAACGAGTGACAGGCGTTGGTTCTCGAAAGATAAAACCAGAGGGTAGAGAGTTAATTGATGTCGTCAAGTATCGTTTGATCTTGTCTGAATATATTCTTGCCAGTGGAGATGCTATTGGCGCAGACGAGCAATGGTGGGAAAATTATCCACATGCGATCCGTGAACGCTTTGGGGCAATTGGATGCAAGTACCCAAAGCCAGATACAATCTTTGTTTCAGATACAGAAGCTCAATATGCCGATGCTAAAAGAATTGCATCAAAGGCATGTATTTCATGGCGATTTTTGAGACAAAACTATCATCGTGCTTTACACACTAGAAATGTTTTTCAGGTACTTGGATATGGGTTAGATACCCCATCTGAATTCCTTGTTTGCTGGACCCCAGATGGTGCAGAAGCAGAAACTTCCAAGAAGACTGGTGGTACAGGTACTGCCATTCGGGTTGCAAATACTTATGGGATACCAGTCTTCAATCTATTCAATGAAGACTGTCTGGAGAGATTGAATGATTATCTAGGTCTATCAAACCACACTAAACTTAAATGAGTACCTTAAATGAAACATATTTACTTTAGCCTTTTCATTGGAATTTCACTTTTAATTCTAGGGGCAACGCTTGGTCATGGCTCGATGCTCAACCAATCTGGTACAGCATCTTGGTATGGCGAGTACCATCAAGGAAAACTAACTGCCGATGGGGAACGGTTCAACATGCGACGCCTAACAGCCGCGCATAGATCCTATCCCTTTGGTACAATTCTACGAGTGACCAATACAAAATGCGGTAAATCTGTATTGGTCAAAGTCAATGATCGCGGTCCATATCACGGCAATCGTATTTTAGACATGACCAAAGAAGCAGCGAGGCGAATCGACATGTTGAAGATGGGAACGTCCCATGTAAAGATACATGTTGTCAGCTATCCAAAACACAAAGAACCTTACCACCATAAGACCGCAAAGGTAAGAAAGCATAAATCGATACATCGACATATGCATCGAAAGACACACAAGCACTATAGACATCGAGGTCACCACAGATGAGCATTGAGATTAGGTCATGGGTAGCTCCCCAATCTAAAAACGACGATGGTTTTTACCTATGGCTTTATCGTACAAGTTTTGATAGAACATTGAACACGGATGCAAAAGCACGTTTTATGTTCCATCAATCTGTAGTTAATTTCTTAGACGATAAAGAAATTATTGATATGGCACGTGTCGACGATGGACATCCACGATATGATGGTTTGGATAGTTCGATATTTAAAACTGATTGTGTACATTTTCAAAGTTTATTGGATCTAAAGGAAGAGATCTTTGAAGTAATCAAGGATTTACCCAATGTAAGTTGTGTGGGTAAATGGGGCGTATTTGCAATTGATGCATTTGTTGAATACAGCCCAAACCATTTTCAACAGATTACCGTCACTGTCAGCCCATCGCAGGTCGAAGTCTCTACTCGATTTGTGATACGACATATCTCAGCAATTACCGATTTCATCAATGAGGAACTCGCTGAGAAATACAAGAAACATCAAATCAATTTGTATTATGATGGTACATCTGGAGAATGGGTTTTGTCTCTTGGTAAAAGTTCCTTGAGAAAGATTAACATTCATCTTCCTAGTGGTTACGATCTTACGGTCGCCGTCAAAGAAGATGGTTTAGTGAGAAAGATGACACTCTTTAAAGATGGCTGGTCTATCAAAAATGTCAAGAACATATATCATCTATTCGATATAATGTTAGACGACAATGACTTTATGTTAAAAGTAAATAAGTCGATCTTAAAACTTCGATACTCAGCAAAAGCGATTCGTGAATTTGTACGCACACCTTATGAAAGGAGAAACATATGGGCTATTCGAGCAAGAAACATAAAAGAAACAGATCAGATTTCCAACGATTAGGCGGATCAGGTATTAAGCATCCATCTCCATTATTTAAAGACATTGAAAGCTCTAGACATTTTAGAGACTACGATATGTCAGAATTTTCGAAATCATTAGATCGAATGATGGTTAGTTTGTTGTCTAATATTCGATCTGGTGCAACTGCTATGATAGAAACCATTGCCGCTGAACGGCAGCGTGGTATGGAAATTCAGGTAGAAACTTGCAATCAATTGGAGGGTGGTTTTCCCGATACCCCTAAAAAGGATAAAGACGATATTGTCAAACTCTTTATCCCAACTCCTCAACTCAAAGAGTAAGCACTATGGGACTTTGTCAGTTCATGCTTGCCATGTATAAATACTGTACATTGTTTTTCATTGCAATGGGTGCGGTGTCTTGGCTATGTCACAGCAAGGGTTTTGCAATAGCTTGTTTCTTCATCGGCTGTTTCTTTGGATTATTTTGGTATGGTCTATATAGACTGATTTACCGCAAATGACATAACTCTCTACACAGCCCTAGGGCTGTGTAGAGTATTTAACTTATGCTTTTTTTTTTCTTTAGAATGCACCACCAACACGGATTTGGTAATGGCGACGTTGAGATTCTGGATCATTCAGTAGTTGAGATTGGAACCATGTTTCTAAAAGTTCTTCATACTTTTCTTCTGAGTCACTATAAGAATCGATGATGTCCCGCATCTTATTCATTTCCCCACCAGAGTTAATGAATGCAGTATCTTGGTCTACAATAAGTTTTGTGTAGATGTGGGATTTAACTGCTTCCAAAGCAAGTTTGTAAAAAGCTTGGAAATAAGGAGGTTGAATGTTAGATAGGTTACTATCTTGTTCTAGTGCAAGTCGTAGTTGCATTGTTGATGGTTGAACAATACTATCTTTAATTAAAATAGTATTATCTCCAACGATATATGCCAATGCATTGCTCACCACAGGAATCGCGGAGACAGTTTGCGCAGCCTGATTTAATGCAAGTGCACTAGACGATTGACCGAACATCATATTTGAGTTGGTCATCATTGTTCCAGCACTGGTTGAGGTGCTGGCAACTGTACCGTCACTAATTGCATTACCATTGGTATCCCTAGCGGACGTACCAGATGCACCAATATAACCAGATGCATTTGTTACATGTAAGACATAGGTAATTTTCTTACCTTCCGTTAATGTCTTAGGTACACGCCAAGTAGATGTAAAGTTGATCCCTTGATCCAATCGCTCACAAAGCATCAATGGAATGGTGACCTGTGTAGTATTGACGCAGTTGACATCAATGAGTACACGTCCATCAAATACTTCTTCACGCATCTTAGATTCAATGGTATCGTGGGTAAAGGTTTCGTACCCATAGCGACTACCATATGCCAAATTTAAAATATGGCGATTGATCCCTGACTGACGTATTCTCTGGAGTGCATATTGTACAGCATTCATATTTGTTCTCCTCATTCACATACTATTCTAATTAAAAATAAATATACAATATCGTTAGAGAACGTATAAAAATATCTACTTTTCCATTGTATAGGAGCAGGGGGCTTTATATGCTTTTACAAGTATCGTACAGCGAACTGGGCATTGTGCATGTAGATCCCCAGTCACGCGCCAAAGCATTAATCATACATGCAAGTAAATACCTTACCAAGAACTTTCTTATCGAACTTCATATACCCAGTGATTTTTATATTGGGGTAGACGATAGTCATTGCAAGATATTTGCTTTGGAGAGAAATGCACTTGAGCTATTTATCAATGGCGTTATTAATTTCTGCAGAATGAATTCCACATCCAGTGTGCGTTTACATACACTTGGACTAACCTTTTTAATATTGGAGATTTCCAATGCAACTCAATTATATCCTTGATATTAATGGAGTGTATAACGAACAAGACATTGCCTTAAAAAAGAGTTTGGAAACCAAATACAATATTTCTGAATATGAAATTGTCAACCTTTCCGTAGGGTTTTACCACAGTGGATATCTTATTGTCAGCGATTATATCGATGGTTCTTATGTCAAAGGTAAGATAGAGAATTTAATCGTGAGACGAGAACTTCACAACAATCCACAGCCAGATATTGTCAAGAAAGAAGTAAAATATATTTCTTCTGTCTTAGAATATTTGATGCAGAAGATTTTAAATATATTGTCGACATGGCCTATTAGCTATTTAGGTAATAGCGTTGGCAGATTTACAAATGGACAATATTCAATAGGGCAATAGTCATGTTATGTCATAGTTTTATTCAAATTGAAAATATGATCCGAGAGGAGCAACTTACAAAAATCAACCATGCAGCATCACAGGTCGATATCATGGTGGCTTCTCTATCGATTGCATATGGTTTAACCGAATGTCTTTTGAGTGAGTGGGCGATTAAGCTCGCAGTGACTCAGCATCAAGAAGCATTAAACAATGCACTACGACAAAAGGCGTTGGGTAATCATTTCTGTCCAAATAGTTGTAAGCCGTATGACGAGATTATTGTTAGATCCAAAGGTTTGCTTGAGCAAAAAGATCTTGTCAGTCATATGTTAGAATTGTTGAAAAGTATTGCAAATCTACTCAAAGCAAATCAAAGTTTACAAATGTCAATGGCATTGTATTCAGCCAATGGATTCTTCCCAATCAAATTTTATATTAGCGGTGGATCTTTTATTTGTGAGTTTAGTCAAGAGCTAATGTAAGGAAATAAAAATGCAAACTATCGTTTGGGATCTATCTCAGGCTTATGACTATTGGGTTTCCGTAGGTGATCAATTGAATAAACCATTTAATCTAGTTCAGCTACGTATATTGCTCAGTGAGGTAATGAACGAAATCATCTGCGATCGTGCAGTGTTCATGCCTTCTGACAATGCCCAGAAAGTTCTGGCAGTGAGAGGTATAAACCGACAGACATATAACTTTCACATGAACAATATCTTGGATTCTTATCAATCCTTGATCAGTCTATTTGCACAGGTTAGAAATACACTTAGATACGATTACGTCGTCAATGCCGATTACATCTTTAACACCGACACTTCTGCTACTATTCGACTGCATTGCACCAAGCCCTCTAGAAACTACTATGATATCATTAAGACAGAAGTGGAAGCAGCAGTTGAAAAAGGAGAACAAGTTCCTCTAAGATACTTGGAGATTGTTCAAAATGGGAACCCAACCTAATATACCCAGAGAAAACAATGATATTCTTAATTGACCGTCAATTCTTCAAAGACATTGAAGAAAATACCAAAGAAATACGAGAGGAATTTAATATAGACATCGACGAGATAATCGTCGATTGTCTTTCCTTTTATGTCGCCAACATTAACAATTATGTTACAGATGGTTTAATTATGGCTGAAATCTTACATCCTGAAAAGATCGATACGTTCAAATGGAGAAAGCAGCGCAATCCAAATAGTAAGAACAAGTTTCGAGTGTCAGATCTCAAGCAGATGTATAGCGCTACCTTCAATGCACTCTCCATTATCATCCAAAGCCAACTGAGATCTCTTGGAGTTCAACCATTCAATTTAAACTATAGACTTGCCTGCTATCGAGTTTCTTTGGGTATTGTCTTAGAAATTACACCTAGGGTATAGACTTATGATAAAGCAATTTATTTTACCACCTTTCGTTTATAGTAACGTAACCATATCGTACATGGAAAAATATAGTTTCTTAAAGGAAAATCCACCAGAGCATTTCATAGATAAATTTCTATTTTGTAGACACGAAACTATCAATGACGATTCTTCTTTCTGGGATAGTCTTTCAAATATGTTTTATGAGAATGTACCAGATGGCATGCTCCATAACCCAGATAGAGATATAATTACAGATGCCTATGGTCGTGACATAGAACGTTACTGTAGGGTCAATGTGGTGGTAAACGCACTTGGAAGATATACGTGGTATGATTCCGAGAACACACCACATGGTCTAATCGTAAGGATCATGGAAGATGAAGATAATGAAATGTTTATGTACGATTCGTCTTATCCAACGGGGTATGCTTCATCATGAACTTTAAGAACGTTGACCAAGTCATTCGGTTAAAGCAAGAAGACTTGGAGATGAACAAACGAACGGTTCTTATGGATACAGGTGGGATCGTTGATCGAGGTTATTGTGAGGAAATCTTGAATCATTATGGGGTAGATGCGCTAACGCTTATTCCGCCAATAACGATGGCAATGAATTCAACGAATAACACAAGTCATTGGTTTGACACAATGGATGGTTATATTGATACTTTGACCGAGCTTAGTCAGAATGAGGATGGGGATGATGTCATCGCTGATCTCTGTACAACTGACTTTATTGATCGTTGCAATGCGTTTTCTCGCCAAGTTGGTAGGTGGATAAAATCCAATTATTCTAATTCAGGTATTTTAACCAAAGTTGAAGTATTGGAAGATATAGAATTTAAAAATGATTTTATACTTGCCATCCCATGTATTATAGAAGACCTAGAGGTGTTGTCGAATGCAACCAAAGAGAGAACGATACACTATCCAAATCCCCCGCAATACTGAACTATTTTATTCAAACACGGATAGTTCAGAGACGATTGACTTCTATGAATCATTTTACGCAAACTTAAATGTATCTATCAAGGAAATCTTAGGGATCTTGATTGCACACTTTTTAAGATACGGCACTATGGATAATATTGCCGAAACTGAGTTTTATGGATATATGTTAGGTGCGGTAGAATTAGACAATGGGAGAGTAATGGAATATTATGGAATTCGACCAAGAGAATATCTAGATCTCATGATTTCTCATCTATCGTCTGATTTCCAGACAAAGTTACCAAGAACCAGTCCGAGCAATGATGTGATTTCAGTCAATGCAGATTTTAAACGTGAGTTGGAAGAATTTGATGAATACGAACTCCATGTTTGGTACCTCCGTTAGCTTACCTGCATATCACAGACCAGATGACAATATCTCAGTACGTTTTATGCATGCAATTGGCTCGGCATCCCAACTGTACCAAGTTGTCTTTGAAATCTTACAGGGGTTTGTTCCAGAACCCCAAGTAAGAATTAGAAATTTAGCGGTAAGTACCTATGGGATGTTACTCACCGACGCACTTGAATATTACGATCCGTTTAAGCCAACATCCCCCACAGTAGGTCAATTACCCGATTTTGTATTGGACTATGAATTGATTTGTGGTGAGATGCTTAACTTTTATCGTAATAACAATACGCTGACCGCAACAATTAACTTTGCACGCGAGCACGGATTAAGGCTCATTCCAGAATATCCACCAATGGATTTTACCTCAACCGTATCATTTAACTTATCATTACAAAAGAGACTGCCATGACATTTGCTATATTACCTACACATGCACGCGTAGAACAACTCAAGAAAATATACCACGGTTTTCCACCTACAATGACAACTCGTTCTGGACAAATTCCTTTGGTCTTTACTTTAGAAGGGATTGTTAGTCGATGTGTCAATCTGGCGGGTACACGACTAGACCTTCGTCAAGCGGACATTGATTTGCAAATCAAGGAATTTGAAAACTTTGCTAATGCTTTGAATAACGTCACAGGCGCAGAGAAAAACAATTTCAAGCAAGTGATTATGTTACTGATCGCTGATGTTATTCAGTTATATACGACTTTGAATTTATATGAAGAAGATGGCACATCACCATTTCGTTTCTATGGGTTTGAGAGTTTAACAAGTTTAAATGTACAAGTGGTGACTTAATGTTCGATCTGTGGTTTCAGCCATCTGACGAGTTAAAAGGAGCTTTGTTGACTTGGGTTGCTGATATGCTACAGGACCAACCAATAGAAACCTTTTACTCATCTGGTAAACTTTATAAAGACGTCCTCAATCGACTATATTTAACTTTGCATGGGATGGAAGCCATTCCTGAGTTTGATCACAATTACTTTCAGTTCGTTAGTCTGCTGAGTAAAGAAATCACTGAGAAGTTAGATATGTTGTTCATGGATGGATCGTTTGTGATTATACAGATCTTGGATATCCGAGCATCTAAAATAGCAATTAAATTGGAGAAAGTTAATGACAATTGATGTATCGATGGATGATATTGGCAAGTTAGCCTCATTCAAAGTCTACCCTTCAAGTATCATTCAAGATGACTTTACAAATGTAAAGATTTTAAATGTCGGTTCTTTTGATAGTGACAACGCAGAAACCAATCTAGCGGCAAAACATCAAGAAATCTACCCGACCTTACCAAGTACCGTACCAGATGATTATCGTGCGTACAAATATCTTAACATTCGTATGCCAAATGGTGAGAATAAGACAGTCGGTATCCCTTGGATTATCGACAATAGTTTTAGCGTATATTCCAATGTTACAATCAACGTAGAAATACATGGTAAATCTATAGGCGATATAGATACCCTACGCCAAGCACTTGTAGGTAATGGTTTTACTGACGTCAGTATTACAACAACATCCGCATAAATGACAACTATTCCTAGGAGCATGTGCTCCTAGGAATAAATTTTCAAGTACCTTTTCTTTTCTATGAAGAACGTACAGAACAGGTAATACAATGAATGCATTTGTACATCCAAATGAACACTATAGTCGAAATTATGATATTCGTGGAATGGCAAGACACGATCTAGCGTTTTATCTTTCCCGAACTGAAAATATTCCAGTGGATGAAGCCTATGAGTTCTTTGATTATTCAATAAAAAAGTCAAGCAATATATTTGAAATCAAAGATCCAAAGATCCTCATGTTACAGCGATTGCAAACAGGCGATCGTGAATTGGTTGAAACAACACTCAATGAATTCCTAGCACGAATCAGTGAAGAAGATTTAATTGTCGCACCAAACATGACCTGCTACATACCTCCATCAGTAAAGGTATCGGTATTGGCAGAATACATCATTGAGAACATGAATCTTCGTAAGAAAGATAAAACTCAGATGTTCTTGTGTGACATGCGTGGTGAAAAGCTCGCATACGCATACTTTAAAACTTTGCAAGAATCTAGAAAGATCAAGAACAACTCGGTATCGGGTATGCATGCCTCACCATCGACACCTGGCTATAACAAGTCATCGCACTCTAGTTTAACCTCTGGTTGTCGCTGCGCAACGTCTTACTCTAATGCATCTAACGAAAAGTTTATTGGCGGTTTAAGACATTATTACGTTCCAAACATTGTATTCTATCACATCATCGTTTCAGCTAGACATTCAAACATTGCTGCAATCAAACGAGCAGTGGATGCGTTTAATCTTCATTTACCAACTGCTGAAGATTGCATGGAAGTAGTTAGACACTCAACGCGTTACTACTGGAACAACTCTTATTGGGAAAATCAGATCTATGATTTCTTAAAAGGGTTAACACCATTTGAACGTGCAGCCTTTGCTTATACTGGTGACTTATATCACATTGACAAATTTAACAATGAGTTTGTTGTTCAAATGTTCAATGACTTTACCGAGATGAAAGTAGGCGAAGCAAAAGACCCAGATGGCATTATTGATACACTTGACGATAACTTCACGGCAATCAGTTCTTTACTCTGCGCACCATTAATTGCAGGCGTGTCACTTAAAGATGCTAAGAAGGATAAACCAGAAGCATACCACGCAGTTGCACTGACTTCTCAAAACTTGAAGAACTGCATGGAAAAGTATGTTGACTTTGTACATGGCTTCCTAAGACAAGATTACCTACCAAACTCAATTGCAGCATTTCGTAGTTCTTATCGCATGTCTGTTCCGACATCTGATACCGATTCTACAATCTTCACAACTCAATATTGGGTAAGAAAGTTTGGTGGCGATGAGCGTTTCTCTCACAATGCAAATTCAATTCAATATATCATGACATTCTTTATTGCAGGAATGACCGAGAATGTACTTAAAAACTATTCTGGTAATTTAGGCATTAAAGGTAAAGATGTCGGTCGAATTAGTATGAAGAATGAATATATCTTCCCAACATACTGCTTGACTTCACTTGCCAAACATTACTTTGCATATATCACTGCAGGGGAAGGAAACGTTTATAGTAAGAAGAAGACCGAAGTAAAAGGTGTAAACCTTAGATCTTCAAATGCTCCTCCTGAGATGAACGAAGCTGCACATGCATTAATGCGTAAGATCATGGACATACGTTTGGAAGGGAAAGATATCTACCTTAAAGATGTATTAGATCCGATTGTAGAGCAAGAGCAGAAAGTTGTAAAAGATATCATGAGTGGTCAAGCAAACTACATGAACTCAATGCAGATCAAAGCTGTCGAAAGTTATACCCAAGGTAAAGATGCACCTGCTGTCAAAGCACACGAGTTTTGGAATCAAATCTTTGCAGACAAATACGGTCCTGCACCTACGCCACCATATCGTTCATATTCAGTCAACGTATCTTTGAATAACAAAACTGATATTGTCAAATGGTTGGCAGGCATCAAAGATGAAACAATTCGTAGACGCTTAGAGAATTGGGTCAATGAAAATGGTTGGAAAAAAACAAATATCTTCCGTCTGCCAAAACCTATCATTGTTGAGACT
Organism: Habropoda laboriosa; assembly: GCF_001263275.1. Lineage (NCBI taxonomy): Eukaryota > Metazoa > Arthropoda > Insecta > Hymenoptera > Apidae > Habropoda > Habropoda laboriosa. The sequence continues at coordinate 28,999 of NW_017106419.1, forward strand.
GGCATTCCAGAAGAGTTCTTCCCAATTGTAGATCTTCGTAATACAGTTATTAAAACAATGAAGCCGTTCTACTATGTATTAGAGGCGTGTGGATTGTTTATGATGAATAAACACAATACACGATTACTCACAGATGAGTATGTTGATTCATTTACATTGAATCATGCAGGCAAAGGACAAATGCCGCAAGTCGATGAAAGTAAACCTTATGATGATGGTCAGGAATATGACAAGGTAGCATAAACTTTAGAGTGTAGCCCTAGGGCTACACTCTATTGACCATCGAACGAATATTAGTAATACGATCCAAATTGTTTTGTCCTACAAACATCTCAAAGCTTCTGTCTTGTAAAACATACCGCAATGTATTCTCTATGCCTCGATATTCATTTTGGTTGATTGCACGATTGTCTGCTTGCATGTCCAAGGTTAGTAACCATTCTAGGATGTCTAGTTTGGATAGAATCAGCGCCCATTTGATATACCGTGTTGGTGCGACATCTGGAAAGGTAATTGCTCTCCAGAATGTACCAAACTCTAATGATGGAATAGAAAGTAGTCGCTGTACATAGTCAGACTTTCCATGTCTCATCTTTTCAAGTAAATCTTTGTGCGCATCATCTAGTCGACTTGCATGGTCAACTACAAGAAAACTATGACTATAAGTAGACTTTGGTATTTCTTTTTCTGCTGTCAGTGAATTTAGACGATTGAATATAGAAACATCTGCATGCGTACTTAGTGCATTGTTGAGTATATATTTAGCGACAAAGCGATGGTATGGTAGCTTGTAATCTCGGTCTTTGACATCTCGTTCGTTGAGATACCATTGTTGGTATTGTAGTGCATATAGCGCCAGATCAATCACAGCAACTACACAGCCACGTTCAGGTGACTTATAATTTCCAAGTAAAGGTTGGAAGTTTACATCTGTAAATGGATGTGAAATGATTCTCAATGGTTTTAAACGTGTATAGTTTTTAACACAATTATCTACATTGAAATCAAATTCCGTAGAGATATACACTTCTGGACATAATTTATTATACAGATTCCCCTCTAATATGAAACCAGAATAGGTCAATGGAGAATTGAAACCAAACATTCTCTCCAATCGACTACTCTCATCTCGTATTGTCTCAACCAATCTTTCTGGAGTCAAGAACATATATGAATTAAGTTCATTGCACAGTTTTGCAAATACATGCGTGTTTGGAACAACAATATAGTTGTTAACATAATAGTCATGGACTTTCTTATACTCGGTTTTAAGATAGCCCATAATGCTAGTATAGTAGGGTAAACTATATGGTGTTCGATGTGCACTAAATGTTGGGTTAAATAAAGTGAACACGAATTTCCCCTAATGGTGTTAAGATCTCAGTCACACTATTCAGTAAATAAATACCATATATATCCTATTATATAGAAACAACACCTTTGATGGTGTACAACTGGAGATACTGTCTCAAACAGTAAATAAAATCTAAATCAAAAGATTTTTAGTTGTATATTATCAATGTGAATAGTCCATTTACTATTCAAATTTGATCAAATTTGGAGTTATATATGTCCGTCAATCGTCCTGGTTCTGGTGAAAGCCAGAATCACCAAAATGAAAATGAAACAGTCGATACCTCTGTAACTGCTGGCAATAGTAAAGAAATCGATTTGGGTTCGAGTGAGCCTACACCAGAAGCAGTGGAAGCTGCTCGCAATGCCGAAGCATTATTGGACTCTTTTGAGAATGCTCAACAGCAATCGCAACCACAACCTGAAGTACAACCACAAACAAATTTTTATGAGGAAGAACAAATGACGCAGCAAAATCAAAACCAGCAACAGCAACAGCAACAAAACTTCCAAGGCAATGGAAACAACAATGGTTTCAACAATGGAAACAACAATGGAGGCAACGGTAAAGCAAGCGATGCAAACCCGTTCCGCGGTTTCCAATCACCATTCGCAGAAGGACTAGATGTAGAAACTGGTCGCATCATGAATATCTTTGAAAAGGTCAAAGAACAATTCAAAGACAACCGCGAAGTACAGGCAATTGTAATGTTGCCGATCAGTCGTCGTGATACGAATTCTTTCGGCGGTATTGTAATGGCTGTTTGCCGAACTGTAAATGGTAAGAAATTCGTAGCTGAGCAAACATGGATCTTAGAGAAAACTCGTTCTACAATTGATCCACTAAAAGTACCAGTAGCCAATGGCGGTACTGTTGAAGTTCCTGTAGCAACTTCTTTTGCATTCAACCGTCGCTTTAAAGAAGCGGTGCGTCAAGCAATTCAGAACAAGTTTGGTGCGGACACTCGTATCATCCCTACAGGCACACAAATCTTTACTCGTGAGATGGAAATCCGCGAAAATGATACAGCTGCACTATTACCATTCTTAGACTCATCTCATCGTGCGATTTCTGCAGCACTTGGTTCTTTTGATACATCTAAACAGTTTAACTTAGATAGCATTAAAAATAGCAGCAAATACCACTTGACTTCTGTAACATCTACAAATCAGTTACTTCGTCACCCGAATGAAATTCCTGTTCGTTCTGATATCGTAATTGAAATGTCATCTGTTACAAACTCAAACCAATTAAATTCTGGTATCAATGGTGCAGAAGTTGAAGTACCAAGCTCAGAATTGATTGTTCGTACAGCTTGCTATGTAAATGCAATGTATGCATACCGTCCTGCAGGTCCTAACAACCCACAAAGCTGGTATGTTCCACGTATCACGATTTCTCAGATCTATTCTGAAATGGGTCGTAGCTCATTGCAATTCAGTCTATTAGGTATCGGTAACTCATTTGCTCTTGGTCGTAACCAAGCATACGGTATTCAATACCGCGCTCCATACGGTCAAGCAAGTGACAAAATCAACCTTAAAGACATTGGGGCAATCGGTTACCAAGTAGATGGTCTTGCAGGTGACAAAGGCGCAGCAATGCTAGACGTAGCAAATGACGATTCTGCAATCCGTCGCTTATTGCAACAAACATTTGCTGATCCAGTTTACTCTTTAGAAACTGAAGAGACAACTCCAGATGCATGGTTGACTTCTATCTACCGTATTGCTGCACAGCAAACTGAAGATGGTAAGAAAGCACGTATTGCAATTATCAATGCTGCAAACACATTGACAAATGGTAACTTCAAACGTATCTTCACTGAGCGTTTACAGCAACGTGGTATGAATGTAACTGATCTTGCATCAGTACCATTGTTACGTGATACGAACGATTTGAACTTTGTCGGCTACTATGTAGTAGATAATGTTCGTCGTCCACTATCTGAATTTGACCAATTGGCATTGCTTAACATCTTAGGTCCTAAAGGTGAAAGCAGCTACGAAACTATTCGTAACTTCCAAGCAACGTATGTAGCTAACCCTAGCATGCAGAACGATATTCAAGCACGTCTTGACCGTCGTTTCCAAATCATCAAGCAATTTGCTTCTGATGCGGTATTCAAAGGTTACTCAAACATCCTTGACTTCATGCCTATCTTCATCGAAAGCTTGGTTGCTGCAATCGCTGCAACACAGGTACAGATCAATGCGAATGCTTCTGGTCTACGTGATTCACAGTTCCAAACTCAGACATTTGCTGATTGGGAATCTGTAATGACTAACCCTGCGCAACAGCAGTTCATGTTCCAAAGCGGTGGTTTCAACAACAACGGCTTCAATGGCACTACCTTCAATGGTGGTTTCTCAGGTGGCTTCAACGGCTTTGGTGGTGTGACTTTCTAAGAAGAGTCTACGATCAATAAGTTTTAAATAGGTTTGGGTGGTTCGCCACCCAAGCTTATACCATTCTTTTTTTGTGCGTCAATGGAAAAAATAATGAATATTTGTCCACCTCCAGTTCCATATTCGAATCATATTGATTTCCCTGACTACGAGGCAATTGCGGCAAATCTGCCCAGCCCTCCAGTTATTGCAAACAACTATGATACTACAACCAAAGAAGGCGCTGAGGAATTAAAGAATCTTTTATTTACTCGATATCATGGCGATGTCATGTCGGCAACACCTAAGTGTAACTGTGGTAATCTATCTGGCGGATATGTCAAAGGTGTAAGATGTGAAATCTGTCATACGGTCTGCGATGCGGTATTAAATAAACCACTAGAATCGACCGTGTGGATGGAAACCCCAACAGGGATCAATAAGTTTATTGGTCCAGGTTGGTGGCTTGTGGCATCTAAAGCACTGACAAGATCTGGGTTTAACCTTTTAGAGTATATTGTCAATCCTGCAATTCCAGAACCACCGAGTAAAAATGCATTGTACAATGTAGTACAAATGCTCAATCTCAATCGTAAAGATAGAAATTTAAATTTCTTCTTTGCAAACTTTGAAGAAATCATGCGTTCTATTGTTACTTTCATGGTTTGCCGTAAAAAGCCTAAGAATGTTGCAATGTCGCAAGAAGACTTAAAGAATGCATTTCTCACAATGCAAAATGATTCTCTATCTGGTCCAGAGATATTAATCAATACACCTCTAGGGAAGAAGTATCGCTCTGAAACTGAATTGGCAGAATTTGTACTTAAATATGTCAAACAGAAAAACAGAGTGTTTACACGATTACTCCCCATGCCATCGGCACAGGGAATGATCTTAGAATCGGGTACGGCAGGTACATATGCAGAAACCCATTTACTCTCAGCAGTAGATGCGATGTATGCGGTTACACAAATTGGAATGTCTCTGACTGAAAACAAAATGTCGTTCAAGAATAGACGATGTATTGTTGCGACCAAAAAGATGGCTGAGTTCTCAAAGAACTATATTAAGTTATCGGCAGGTGGTAAAGAAGGGGAGTTTAGACGACATGTAAATGGCGGACGAATTCCATATTCCATGCGATGTGTTATTACCTCGATCAATGAACCACATTCCCACGATGAGTTACATCTTCCTTGGTCTCCATCTGTTCAGTTCTTTAGAACAGATATCATGAACAAGTTAAGACGAAAGGGAATGAACCCTAGAAAGATCATTTCTTTTATTGATCGATATACCAATGTTTATCATCCAGCATTGGACGCGATATTTCAAGAGTTAATCGCAGAAGCAGAAGACGGAAAGATTTCAGTCACTTTCCAGCGATCTCCTTCACTGGAGAAAGGTTCTATCGAGCTTATGGGCGTTCCTAAGATTAAAACTGATCCAGAAGATTTAACGATCAGTATGTCTGAGAATGCCACCAATCTTTTTAACGCTGACTCAACATTTCCGTCGGGTCATTCATGCAGAAATGCAGGTCTTAGCGCTGCCTAAGGGCGGGGCACAACTCTTTGAATTGCTGGGAAGGTGAGGGATTGTTAGCTACAACGTAACTGGAAACGGTAGGCGTGAATGCGGTCGAAAGACAGAAAAAATAACAATCAGGATCTATGCCGAAAGGCTAAGGGTTTCCAACAAAACCACCAATCGTAGCAGCTAAGTCCCTAAGGTCTCTTGATGAGATACGGGAAATGTTCAACGACTATCCCGTGGCGGGGAGTAGGATGGCTGGAACCATCTGAAGCGGAGAGTATCTAAACAGGTCAAGCTGTAGATATAGATATAGTCTAGGTTAGTGTAAGTATCGTAGTGATTTAGATGTGTGAAAAGAAAAAATATAAGGAGTGTATATGCCTACAGGTCCTTTGGTGGGAAATGAAAGCTACCCGATCTATCAGTTGTATAATTACTTTATAGCTGATAATAAAGGTAAAATATACGATATCTTTCTCAATGAGCAAGAAACATATGTGAAAGATGGAGAATTATATATTGATCTGAGACTCAATAGTGGGGAGGAACGGACGTTTAAAGTTGCATTGCTTGCAGCATTGGCATTTCGACTTACCTCGTTAGATCTAGCACAAATTGATTCTCTGGATGTAATGTATATTGACGGGAACAAGGAGAACTTAAACAGTGAAAACTTAGTGCTCAAATATCCTGTAAATGGTTTGGAGCATCCATTCCATAAAGGATTCTATTATATTCCAGGATATAGTAGTTACCTAATCAATCGTAAAGGTGAAATAAAAACCACCAGTCGATTTACAGAAAAGGTAGTCGGTACAAATACTGCAGGTTATGCTCACGCCAGTATGATGCGTGATGGAGGGTTCAATCCATCTATACGGAACAATCCAAATAAGATGCAAGGACTTGGTAGATATCGTGCATTGGGTTTGACTTTCCTAGATTACCCTGCAAATGTTCTAGAAATGCATGTCGATCATATTGACAATGATTTCGAAAACGACACAGTGGGGAATCTACAGTTCTTGACGCCTGCAGATAACGTGCGCAAAGGTGTGGAAAATGCAAAGCTTAAACTGAAAGAAACTTCGATTCAGTCGATAGCTACTAATTCAAAAACGCCAATGAATTTAAAGGTAAAGTTACCATCAAATGCACCCAGGCAGGTTTATCTGAGAGACATTACCACAGGCGAGAAAACTGTACATGAGGGTTTGATCGCTACAGCGAAGCTTCTTGGTAGAAACAACAATTCTCTAAGACAGGCAATCGCAGGAATTGATGATGGGTTAATGGTCGATGGAAAGTATCAGGTGAATTACTTTGATCATTTCCCTGACCACGATTTAAATGGTAATCCAATCAAACCAAAGCAATTTATCAATGGGCGACCTACAGTAGTTAAGAACGTCGTCACTGGCGAAATAAAGACATATGAGAAAGCAGCCCATGCGGTTCGAGAAACTGGCGTGAGCAAGAAAGTCGCAACCACGGCTTTGAAAAACGGTATCCAAAAACAAATTGGTGACTTTATATTCCAGTATGAAGATCAGCTAACCGATTGGATTAAATAATTTATATCACATCTAAATCGCACTACCCTACATGGATACTGCATGCATAGGGTGTTAAAAACACGATATTCTTACCCGATGACGGAGATGCCATGCATGTCATGCGCGTGTTGGATTTGAACTTTAAGCGGCGTTTGGAGAACATTAAGCCTCACAGGAACATTCTTTCAACAGATGCTCCGAGAACATTCTCAAATGCCATGAAACAGCAAGCTCCACAGACACTGACAATTCAGTCGTATTTATACGGCGGAACTTCTATCTATAATCCTGTGGATAAACCCCAAAAAGCTAAATAACTTTTTCAATGGATAGCAGGAGGATAACCCCCTGCTATCTTATTTGAGGAAACACTATGAGAGACGATGATTTTAAAGAGATAGTCCTAGGAAGATTATCCCATATCCGTCTATTTGTCGGATTTGGAATGTTGTTCTTCTTTCTCACAATGGGTATGGGCACGCTTGTTTATCTAAAACTTGAAAGTATGCCAAACAACCCACCTACAAATTACATTGTGGAAACAACCAAACACCATCCACGAAACCAAGATCCTAATAATATCATTCCAGCAGTATCCAATCCTACGCCAATCGCATCGGAGGTTATTGAAACCGATAGGAATGGAAACCACTTACTTTCTGGTGTGCCAAGTAAATACCAACCTACGGAATTGGACATTCCAGGGGCAAGGCGTTTTTTGACACCTACCGAAAGGGTGTTAGGGGAGGATAGAGTATTTAAGACATTCTCAGAAGCCAGTGATAATCTTAAATACAAGATCGGTGAAGGGTGTATTCGGTACATCATGCCAACCTTTCAAAATGCAACACGTACACATTTATTTGAGTCAGCTCCCCCAGACCAATGTAAAGAAGTCTGGGGAAGATCCGTGGGAAGTAACACAGTTTTATTTGCCAAGGTTTCTACCAAAGGTTACGACTATGCCTATACCGTGACAATCGATCCAAACAATCATGTCACCGATGCCTTCATAGAGCAGTGGTATTAATTGCCCACAACTTTACGATATCCATCGAGGAGATCATTTACCCCAAAGCAGTAATTCACCTTTAGGCTGAAATGTTTCAATGAACTTTTGACAGCGGCTTTGATGTCGCTGTCAATTGATGGCACTGAAACAATAACATCATGTCTTGGTTTAATGTAACCAAGTAGGTTGATCATTTGCTGTTCGAAGTTTAAGGGACTGATTCCTTCGGCGAGTTTTATCAGCTGTAGATAATCTGTCTCTTTGACAACATTGGCGACCTTTTCTTTGTTTAAGGTCTCTGTGTGGGTGAAAATGATGTTCATATCGATCCTTTGTGTAAATTAAAATGCTTACATATTATTCTTTAGAGAGGACAAAAGGATGCTAAAATGATTGAAGTAATTCATGGCGGTGACGACGCTTTCGATGCAATGGCATTCGGTAGACCAGATCCACTTTTGCAAAGTTGGAGTCAAAATAGAATGATGGAATTCCAGTCCAATCTTCTACCAGAAGCACAACTTTATTTTCAGAATCAAGCAAATACTGTATTTGGTCAAGTCGATTATAGCAATGTAATTCGTCTATCTAGAAACTTAACGAATCGTGAAAGTGTGGGTTGGAGTGACAATATAATTCTTCCTCTATTAGAGATAGAAGACATACAAGCACCACCTACAAATATGATACCATATATCATGGCTGATCCAGAAATCAATGCGATGTATAAACGCAATGAAATTGCAGGTTATGATGAGTATTATCAAGAAAGCTATAAAACAAAAGAAATTGTCGATTATCACTATGGAGAAGTAACAAACGGTGTCTTTCAAACAGTTCCAGATTCAGATGTCATGAAAGCCACATATATTGTCGGTGAATATGATCAATCTATATTGGATCTTACGGATAAGGACGCGGTTATTTCTACATGGGAAATGGTAAAATTCCATATCAAACAACGTGGAGAAGATCCTACGAGTATGAATGGTTCTTTACTATAATCGCAAATGGAGGGTGATTCGTCGCCCTCTTATTTTTTTTTCGGAAAATACATATGGGACAAGATTATTGCTCGATGACACCTGCGGGTTACGTCAAAGATCCATCCTTGATTAGCACAATCAAACTAGGCGATTACTTGACGTCTAATAGTTCGCAGTCTGTTGTTCATCATGGACAGATACATTCTTTGGCAAAGACAGTGGCTGACAATCCCGATAACATGCCTGGGTTGTCAATGCAAATAAAATCAGATCTATCTGCGCTTCTTAGTCCATATCTGGATAATCTAGAGGTCGATGTAAGACCAATGGCTATTCAAGAAAACAATGTAGATACATTTGATTATAACATTCTTATTTCAGTGGCATTTAGCGGTTCAAATGGACGTGTAACTTTAGCACACTCCTTACTTGTTAAAGATGCCAAAATTGCCAAAATAGCACGAGTAACCTCAGTATGATAAAGCAATCTACAATTAACTTTGACGATGTTGCCTTTTGTATAGAAAGCTCACAGACTGCTTTTGAAGGTGCTGATAAAACAGCGACTTTCTCAGAAGGGGTTGTTACCGAAACAACAGGGTTTAATGGAAGTAGCGTTCTGATTGAAGATTTAATTGGTTCATTGGTCGTTGATCAATGGGGTCAGAATTTAAATGGTATATTTTTTATAAAGGTAAAGTAAGATGACTCAGGAAAAATCAAAAATGCCACCTGGCATGAATGTATTACCACGTGCTGACAAAGAGATGTTCAGCAGTCTACTCTCACCACGCGCACGTATGTCGGAAGAAATATTCCGCCGTAAGTTTCTGCCATTTGTTTCTACTGTTCCAGTGCCTGCAGAAGTGATAGAGAACATGCGCAAGCGACTCTCTCAGGTACGTCAAACAGAAGCTACAGTTGCTGACCTTCGCGCCAATGTAATTACGGAATGGATTAAAGATGTAGGGAAGAATACACCTTATATCGAAGTGGATATCTATGATGAAAATGGAAAGGTTCTTTTTACAGTACCGCCATTGGCATCGAACAAGATCCATGTCCTTGACCCTAATCTGCCGATCAGTCGAGCAATTGACTATGCTGAGAATCAATCAATGATTCTGCAAGAAATGGGTGAAAAAGCAATGTATGAAACATTTGTTCCTGCAATTGTTAAAAGCGATATGAAATTGGAAACGATCGATCGTTGGAATAAAATCTACGAGTATTATGGTTTGCCACTAATCGACACCAAAACAAAAGCGGAAAAAGATGAATCCCAAGAATCTCAAAACTCAGGCACCGCTGTCTCAAGCGATCCAAACGACTTCTACTGATACAGAAGAAGCCTTGCGTTTTGCTAGGGCTTCTAAACTCAATATTATTTTCATTTCCGATATCCATTTGGGACATCCCCGTACAACAACCGAACAGACATTAGAATCTTTGGAACTACATTTTACACTGGATAGATTAAAAGGTGTAGACATTCTATTTATCACTGGGGATTTCTTTGACATGTTACTGGAGAATGCTTCTTCAGATCTTCTAAAGATTCGTCAGTTTGTAGCAAAGTTACTTAGACGCTGTGTTGAGGCGGATGTTGTCGTTCGTGTACTTCGTGGTACAGGGTTACATGACTGGGATCAACCAATTATGTTTGTCGAAGAAAATGACAACCATGAGATTGGCTGTGACCTTAAATATATTCGAGATATTTATATTGAGTACAATGAACGCTTTGGCATTGATATTCTCTACATCCCTGACGAGGCAAATCCAAAAGCAGTAGATACTTGGCTTAAAGTCCAAGAACTTATGCTGGAACGAAACATCGCCAAAGTAGACTATACGTTGATACATGGTCTATGTGAATTTCACATGCCAGAGATTCCAGAACTCAAGGATATCGCCCACAATCCAGATAACTATCTGTCTATTACAAGACAGTTTGTAAACATGGGTCACATTCACAAACCGTGCAAGGTTGATCGTATCTTGACCAATGGGTCGTACAGTCGACTTGCGCATGGAGAAGAACATGATAAAGGTTATTGGTTCATCGGTAAAGGTAAACCCACTTTCATTGTCAACCATCACGCACCAAGATACAAAACAATTATCTGTCACGGACTCGGTGCAGATGAAGTTTTGGAAAAAGTGTCAACATATATTGGAGCTGATTTTAGTCCCTGTCATATACAGCTTTCCTGCGACAAGTCAGATGTTGCTACTTCTTTATTTAGAAGATTGACAGACATCTATCCTTTTTGTCGTTTTAGCTACAAGACTTCAACCAAGAAATCTAAATCTACAATTTTGGAAATGAAGAAGCCAACGATCCAATTCCCAAAACTCACAAAAGAGAATCTAGAATCTGAATGGATTGCAAGAGCTAAAGCATCGCCAGATTGGAGACCAGAGCAGGAAAAGATTATCCAAGGAATCGTCCATGCAATTAAATGAGAACTTAAAAGGTGTCTCTATTGTCCAGGGCAAGTATAGTGTATCCATTCCAACATCTCTTGCATTTGAGATGTTGTTTGGTATACATGACGAAATAGAAGCACCTACGCCATTACCATATACGTATTACAAGTATCTGACAATCAATGTCAGAACTTTACTTAGGAATATATTTGGTTCGGTAGACAAGGAATTAAAAACCAAATGGACTGCCGAGCATTACTACAAAGAACTATTGGCAGAGATAGACAAGATCCCAGAGATCATATCCAATCAATCGGATGGTAAATTACAAGTCTATTTCTATCTTAGCGGTTATTACCGATTGGAGAAAGAATACAAAAAGAATGTAATCAAGTATCCAAATCCAGCAAAACCCAATCTCTACGATTCATTGGAAAAAGAGATTACCCTCAGGCTCATGCGTGAAGTACGAAACAACCATCTTCCAATACTTCTATCTGATATGGAACCAATGGTTGATCCAGACGATCGTTACAATACGATGATCATGACGCATCTGCCGATTGACCTTGTGCCATTTAGAGGTAGAAAGAATGTCTATCTTTTGGAATCACATACCGCAGTAATCAAAGATTACAAGCAGTGGTATACCAAACTTAATTTAAAATCCGAATATGTACCTTTTGGGAAATTCTCGATTCAAGCACTTGGCGACGGTAAAACGTTTACAGGCGCACCCCCTAAATACCGAAAGGCACTGATCGAGTTTGCAAAGAGCAAACATTGGAATCAACTGACCTCCGATCATACGATCCGTTTACAGTTTTCTAGTTTCCCTGATAAGAAAATGAGGGATGAACTTCGGGAACTTTTTTAAATTAATTTTTAGACTTTTCACCTTTAATATAGGACTAAGAGGTATTTGACATGGCTAATAAACAAAAGACAATTTTTGATGATTGGAAACTTCGCTTGACTGCTCCTCCATTGGAAAAAGGTGCAAAACCACCAATGCTTGCAGTTTCGCTATTTAACAACAATCCTCAAATTGTAGTATATCCACAACACGACAACGGTTCTGGTGCTTCGTTCATCCCTGCTTCTATGGATGTAACTACATTTGCAACGATTCTTGAATACATCAAGTTAGTTGCAAACGACGCTGCCAAACCACAGCAAACTTACTGGGACAATAAGAAACCAATCCCACCAGAACAACGTACTGATCCAAAAATTCGTATGAAGGTGGTTTCTCGTACATATGTCGGCAAAGATGATAAAGGTATCTACATTAGTATTCGTCATATGGAGAATCAAGGCGCACCACGCGTTAAATTCTACTTTGGGGATAATTACTACCATCCATCTAAATCAGATGAACAGACGCCTCTACAACGCTCACAAACAGCAGCACTAGGTTGGGTAAAACTTAATTTTGGTCTAATGTTGAATTTATTATCTGCCAATAACACTGGTGAAAAGCCTGCTTCTGTTGGTGGTCAAGGTGGTGGTAATAACAACTACCGTAAAGGCAGCGGGAACAACAATAATGGTTCTTATGGAAACAATAAGAGCTATGGCAATAACAATGGCGGTGGCAACAAAAGTTATGGAAATAACTCTGGCAATGGTAAAGGTGCTGGAGGCGGCGAAGATTATGAAGATAGCGGCGCGTATGGCGATGATGGAGATTTTCTAGATTAATGGTCTGAAGTAAACAACCAACAATACCGATCCCTTCGGGGATCGGTATGAATTAAAAATATTTACTTACATATTATCATTTTGACCACAACAAAGTAGAGTTAAAAATGTTTAAGATAGACTTTGATGAACAATGTCAACATATACTTGTCTCTATGGGTGAGGAAGAACCTTTAGATTTCAATATGGGTGTGGTTTACAAGCGGGCAAAAATAAACCACTCGGAAGTATTTCCACTGATGAATCGTTATATCAGTGAGAAGTTAAGTTACGACAATCACGTAGATCTTTTTGATCTTTATCTACAGGCAAAAGACCTATTCCAGTCAAGTAGCTATGTAGAGAAATTAGATGGTTCATTATTACAGATCATCGATAAGATTATCAACATCATTGACCTAGAGCGACTACAGCAGTTTGTAATATTCGAGGGATATATTACAATTCCTGACAATGTAAAATCTAGCTTTGTTGCAGTGCAGGATATGTTCTCACGAAACAAGACTTATTTGAGAGATGAATATCTTGAATTGGTATCGCTGTGTGTTGCACTTCGCTTTATCTTTCCAATTTGGGCAGAGTATCTAGAATATATCATTGGTACTGTTCCTGATTCATCCAAGGAACTAAGAGCATATGGTTTACTTAGAAAATGTAAGATTGCAAAGTTAGATTCAATCAGCAGACTACTTGCTTACATTGGCGATTGGATTAAACCAAATGTAAAATCCACTGCGTCCACTGTATCTGGTTTAGGTCGAGAAGAAATCCCAGAATGGGTTTGTGCTCTGATCTTGGTTCGACGACTTTGTGTTGTTGAGTTGATTGGTCCAGAGGTCAACATCATTCGACGTGTACACTCGTATGTTGATGATGCAGTCAAGAATATTGATAAACGATTCGATGAGCGTATCAATCCAAAGCACCCACCCAAAGAAGGGAAAACTGGGGAATCTCCTTCATATTTGGAAAGTTATCGCACAAAAACACAAATTACAACAGATACGATTGAGTTACACAACGTCTATTTGAGTAATGTTTTAGATGCGGTGCGTGATTTTATACCGAACGTCAATCCCCAAATGGTACAGGAAGTTTTAAAGGTAACGACTGATCTAGAGGGAGCACAGCTTTCTGAGACCAATACAAAGTTGGTACAATGGTTGTTAGCAAATATCCAAACGCCATATATTTTACCTGACTTGGAAAAGCAATCCGTTGTACGAGGAATGATTATTGGACAATGTGTATGTCATTACTTTGGATTGAACAATCTAGCATTGATGTTTACAGGGATTGATCTACCAAGATCTAAAGATACCATCATGGATCAGTGGAAATCTCTCACACCAGAAGTCATCGCCAAGTTCGATGAAATCTATCCATATCAACGAATCCCTAAACGAAACGAACGGAGGAATCAGCCGACAAACTACGGAATCTCAGCCATCAATGAATTGGCAATTCAGCTAGGAAGATATAGAAAAGCAGTACGTGTACCTGCATTCTTATCAGATGCCGATGTCAAAGTCGACAGAACGGGATATATGTATACTCCCAAAGACATCATTTCAGAACTAGCACAACTTTTAATTAACCTTAACGAACTTTTTGAACAGGACGAACCTCAATGTTAAACATGCAAATTAAACGTATCGTATTTGTAAAATCTGGTACACACAACAACATGTTATCAATGAATGTTACATCGCATGTCGACTTAAATACAGTAGAAGGGATTCGACAGCAGACACAGGGCGGGAACAATTTAGAAGCACCAAACTTCTCTGGTCTGGCAGGGAATATCCTAAGAACAGATATGAACTCAGCACGAATTCTATCTATGCCTAATGGATATAACAATGAACGTCTACGTGTCTTTGCACACGTTTGTACGCCAACAAACATGGGTTCGAGTTTCAACTACTATTATAGTGGTTTTACAGATTGTGTTGGTATCGACGATCAAGGTAACTTCAATCCAAACATGCAGATCTATCTAAATAGCTGTATCATGGTTTGCACAACTGCTCGCATGACACCAAATGGTCTTATGCCGATCCATACAGTCAATGACGTTTCCCATCTATTGAACCCAAGTACAATGGGTGCAAACTACGAAACTCAGTTTAAAAATGGTTTGAATCTACAAAACGCACCATCTACACTTAGACCGTATGATATCTTTAGCAATAAAGCTTCTATGGAATCGTCACAGCAAACTGGTTCTCCAGTGCTCAATCTTGCAACGACAGTGACCGCAAAGACAATGGATCGAATGAACTACGTTCCACAGAACTATTTGTCTAAATCACTCAAAGCAATGCAAGCAGGTTCAGCACAATCACAATTTGATAGTTCTGTAGATAAATACCACAACATTCAATCGTACGTGCAAGAGCGTCAAATCACCGCAGACGGTTTCTTAAACGGGCTGAATCAGGCAAACTTCTTAACCAATGGTTGGGTTTCATTTGGTCAGTTGGTAAATATCCATCAAGAACTCAAAGATGGTACTCGTATTAAATATGCGCGTTCTGGTGCGATGATCCGTGACCAAGACAGAAACATGTATGTCTCTCAAGCAGGACAATATGAAAACTTTGTTTCTCCAACAGGTGGGATCAATCAAAGTACAGAAGCAATGGTTGCCCAAACCCTAATGTCTACATTGCCTGGGATCTTATTGACAAACCTACTAAGAAAGGTTCGTATTGTTGTTACAAACATGAATCCAAACATGCCTGGTTTGAGTGTTCGTTGCGATAGCCCAGAACCTATTTCTGAAATGCCAACAGAGGTCGTGGCAAGAAGCATTAGTCTACTGGAAACAATTATGACTAAAGCAGTTTTCCAAGATCTACCGATTAACGTACATGCGCCAATTATGATGACGATTATGGCAGACCTTTTTGGTACAACATTCATCAGTATCTCGTTCAATGGCGGTCACGCTGTTGAGTTTTCCGTGCCATCTTTTGCAGATGCAATGACATCCCCATTGGTTGCTCAAAGTAAGAACCCATTAGACCAAATGACAAATGACTTCAACTACCTAGAGGAATCTATCCAGTTATGAAAACACTAAACATTATCAATCAGGTATATTTACCTGTTTTGAATTCCATGTTTCTCGAAGCAGATCCTGAAACTGGCAAGATTCAGATCGCCTACGATTGGGAAGATGGTGTTCGTACACCTGTCTCAGTCAAAGAGAAGACATTACACTTACCAATTGATGCAGCATTAAAAGATCATGGTTCGGATGTAATGTTCTTCCATCCACTTGCAGAAAACGTAGCACGTGGCGATTCTGCTGTATTTAAAACAATGAAGATCTATGCATCGGTGGCGCTGACATATAGCATCACAAACCTTGCATATGGTCTAATGTACTTGGCTCATCGCAAAGACTTACATGAAGGGCTAAATGCAAACCAGACTAAGATCTTACAGATTCTTCCAGAAGTAGATGAGAAGAACCTTAAAGCATTGGTTAAGTTTTCAGAAGCCATTGACATTATGGATGACCGCTTGGTAAGTATTTATACTAAGCGTGCGGGAATTTACAAAGGTGAAACATATAACCGTGTGGCATATATTTCATTCCCGATGCTCTGTGATTTACTTGAGCGTAAACTTCCTCCCAAAGTGAAGTTCACACGTAAAAGTGATTTTGAACGTCTGTTAGCAGTGTTCGATTACATTCTTCCAAACTTCAATGTCGATTCGGATAAGAATGAGTATAGTGCAAAATCTTCTTCGATGCATGCGCCAAACTTCCAAGCATTGGTAGGGGCATATGTCAATGTCATGTCTCATGTGCAGAAATTACTTGCGATCTATAAGACAGCTTTCCGTAAAGTCCCAGAACTGGAATTTATCAACCACCACATTGTTGATTTGAAACCTCTCACTGAACTTGACGATCTAGATAAATATGTCAATCTAATTCCTGTATTAGAAGGCAATGAAGGTCCACCAAATGTCCGTGAAAGTAAAATCAACAATGGTCAAGTCCAACGACCAAAAGCAGTCCCACCAACCTCAGCAATGGACAAGGTAAAGTTAGATATGAACAATCAGCAATTCACGCAGCAGCAAATTGGTAATAGCTTCAGCCAAAACCAACAGAATGCGCAACAAAACCAAAACCAGAATAACAATACTGGTTTTATTACCCCAGAGCAGTTTAATCAAAACCAACAGCAACAGCAGATGGCTCAGCAAAACCAAAACTTCAACGGTGGTAATGGGTTTGGTAACAACAATGGTTTTAACAACAATGGCTTTAATGGTCAGAACCAAAACTTCAACGGCGGCAACAATGGTCGTCAAGCAGCAATCGGCGGACCAACTCAAGCCAATGTAATGGGCAATTGGACACACGGACAACAGAACAATGGGTTCGGCGGTGGGTTCAATAATAACGGTTTTAACAACAATGGCTTTAATGGCGGTTTCAACGGAGGCTTTAACAACAACGGATTCAATAATAATGGGTTCGGTAATGGTTTCAACAACCAAGGCTTCAATACGTTTGGCGGAAACAACAATGGCTTTACCAACAACAACCAAGGTCAGGTCAATCCAAATGATGCATTGTCGAGTTGGAATAACAATGTTGCTCAACAACAGCAACAACAGCAGTTAATGGCTCAGCAAGCTTATCAGCAGCAGCAACAACAGATGTACAACATGATGCAGCAGATGGCTCAACAGAACCAAAACTTTGGAAACAACAACCAAGGCTTCAATACGTTTGGTGGTTTTGGTGGCGGTAACAATAATGGGTTCATTGGTGGTTTCAACACGAAGTAAAATGACACAATTTGATAGCCTGCTCTAGAGCAGGCTATCTAGTAACTTTTTATTTTTAACCGTAACTTAAATTATTATTCGCAGACCATATTGATTGTAAGTCATCAATATCTTTAAATGGAGGTTGTATAATTTCAACCATTGATCTACGGTAATCCGTAGGCGAAACCATGTCATTGACTCTCAAGGTAGCCCAGTGATATTGTCTAGGTATCCCAATGGAAACTAATAGACCATACAAATCTCCTTCGTACTGATATGCAGTCGCGGGTTCGACTTGTATGATGGATGCCTGTAAACTCTTTTTCAAACGAGGTATATGGTGTTCCAATGTTAAACGGAAATCTTTATCCATGTAACCATCTGGCGTACGAGTTACAGTTTCTGATAGGCGTTGTGTCATAACTTTTCCAATAATATTTTAATTACATATTATTTCCATGAGATAACCTTTAATAAGGAACTTCTATGAAAAAACCTGATTTACCCAGAAATACTTTATATATGGAATTACTGCAAGTCCATAGTCTAACCTTATTCCCTGGAATGGTATCTTCTTCACGTGCAGATATGTTTGCATCTGAAATTGGACAAGCTCCACCACTTGCACAATCTGATGTGCGACGTATGCTGACGGGTGCAGAACGTCGTTATGGTCAGATGACCGATATGGTTAAAACTCCAACCGACTGCGCAGTAATAAAGGTGGTTCATAAAAATCCACCTGCTGCATTTGGTCAGTTTAAACAACCAACGGAAAGAAAAGTAATCTATCAAGATGTCCATACGGGTTCGTATGGTGTAATTGATATGCCGTTATATTCTCTCAACCATCCTCAATTTGGTTTTAATTTCAAAGATAGAGATATTGTAAAAACTATCGCACCTGGTAGAACAATCCCAAAGGATACGATTCTCTCAAGTAGCCCATCTCTCTTACCATCTGGGGATTACAAACCTGGACTCAATGCCAAGATTGCTTTTATGTCAATCAATGAGGTAGGGCAAGATGGTGCGGTCATTTCTAAATCTTTTGCCAAGCGAGCGAGCTTTAAAGGATATGGTAAGCGTATCATGTCTGTAGGTTCTGGTAAGTTTGGTTTGAACTTATTTGGTAATGACAATGAGTATAAATGTTTCCCAGACGTAGGAGATAAAATTCCAGAAAGTGGTCTGCTATTTGCCACACGAGAATTTAAAGATGAACTCGCACCTGCATTGATTTCCAAGAAACAATGTAAAACACTTTATACTTCCGATAAAAAGGAATATGCAGTCGGTGGTGGTACAGTCATTGCGGTTGAGGTATTTAAGAATCCTCAGGTTAAATCAAGTGGTTTGCCAGACATTTTCTTTGATCAATGCGAAAAGTATTATCGTTCAGATCTAGATTATCATAAGGCAATCTTAGATGGCTATCGCCAGATCAAACGAGAGTTTGGTAAGGATCGCCCACCGCTTACTCCAGAGTTTAGAGAGATCCTTAGAACATCTACAGGTTTTGTAAACTCAACATATTCAAACAATTCGAATCTGAACTATGTCAATGGTTCTTCGAATGCACCACTCGATGAATGGACAGTCATCATTCATTTCAGTTACGACCTACTTCCAACTGTACGATTTAAACTCGCAGACTTTGCAGGCGGTAAAGCAGTTACAGTAGAAGTATGGGACGATGAACGCATGCCAGTAGATAAATACGGCACACGTGCCGATATTGTCATGGACGGTGCATCCATCGTTGGGCGGTTGAACCCCGCCAGATTCTTAGAGCAATATCTCAATGGTTCTTTCGATGAAGCATGGAGACGCGTAAAAGCAATGGTTGCCAAGGGAGTAGATCCTTGGGAATGGCTATGTAATTATTATTCAATTATCTCACCGAAGTTTGCTGAATATGTCAAGCGACGAGATAATCCATTGCAGAAACAGAAACATGTTAAATCTGTAGATAAGGATGGAATTTACATTTATGTACCAACGAACAATGATGTCGATTATGTCGAAGTCGTCAGTCAGTTGGAAGAAGCATGCCCACCATGTATCGATACTGTAACATACATTAACTGCCAAGGAGAAAAGATTGAAACAGAAACACCAGTATTAATTGCAGATCAATACTTCATTATGTTGGAAAAAGTTGGTGACGACTATAGTGCGGTGGCTTCACCATTGTTGCAACCACAAGGTATTCCAAGTAAGTTAACTCGTGCAGATAAATATGCTTCTCCTGGTCGACCACAAGCTGTACGTGGTATCGGTGAGACTGAGAAACGTATCTTACAGTCAATGACTGATATTGATATTGTTCCAGATTGGTTAGATATTGCCAATTCACCTACAACCTTGAGACATGTGTGTAAGCAGTTACTTACTCATGATACGCCAACAAACATTGAAAATATTATTCCAAGAGACGTTGTCCCACGTGGGAACAACCGAATTACTCAGCATATGAATAACTTCCTGATGGCTGGAGGATTTTGTTTTGAGCGTAGAGAAATAACAGAACACTGAGGCTGGCACAATGTTTGTAGAAAATGGGCACTACAAGGTAAGGGATTTGCTACAGATCCCTTACCAACAGTTTGAAGAATTCCAAGAGGCAGTCAGTGTCTCTTTGGAGTTTGATGACGGGGTTATCCAAAGTAGTTCGAGAGAAATCGTTTATAGTCGAATACTTTGGGAACTTTATTTATTCATCCCTGACCCAGCAGTTTTAAAACACCATCACGTTGGGCGTGGTCAGGAAAAGAGAGCTATCACACCTGAGACAGACAGTGAAATCCTCAATTCAATTATCTGGGACTCTAAAGACAAAGCAATTGTCAATAACACGGTGGAAACGTTTGACATCGAAACGTTATGTGAAGAATCGTATCGGATATGTGATAAGATTGATTCTTTTGTTCGTCGCAAGCTCTGCAAATATGTTCGATCGGTAAACTATGTCGATATGATCAAGTTTGTCAAAGACAAAGATATTGCAGCGGCACAAAAAGAACTGATCGAAAATCCAAACTGTACGAAATTGGATATCTCCAAAGTCTATCGAATCATTGGTAGTAAAACGGAGAACCCTGGAGATTTGGCAAACAATGTAATGACCTTGTCATGTAAATCCAAATCTATTAAAATTCCATCGTGGCATAAAATTGTAGGGGTAAATGGCTTCGTAACAGATGTAGATTCATATATCTTTCCACATGCAATTACCTCTTGTTTCGCACGTGGTTTAAATACCTTACTTGAGGTTGCGATTGAATCTCGTACATCTGCAATGTCGATCTATTATCAGACCGATGCGATGCAGGAGTCAGAATACTTTACGAGACGTACCCAAGAGATTGGTGCAAGAATCTGGCGTGTTCATAAAGGTGTAGATTGTAAGACACCTCACTATGAACCAATCTTCATTCCTGAAAAAGCTTCTTTGGATAATTTCATGGGAGCTTGGTATCTCGATGAAGAAACAGGCAAAGAAAAACCAATCATGTCTAAGACGGAAGATATCCGTGGACGAGTGATTAAACTAAGATCACCACTTCATTGCCAACATCCTGACAGAACTGGCGTCTGTGAGCGTTGTTACGGTATGATTGCAGAGTCAATCATGCCAGGTGATAGCATTGGACATCTTGCACCAACTTCGATGCAGAAACAACAAACGCAACGTATCTTGTCAAACAAGCATATGGTTGCTTCGGCAATGGCGGAGTTGTATATCCCATTAGAAGGAGAAAAGAAATATGTTAGCGTTCCTATAGACAGTTCTGAAATCTTCTTGAATAAGAATTTGGCAGGTAAAGAAGTACGAATTACATTTGCAGGTGGTTCAGCCAAGAATCTCCAAGACATTATGTTCGTAGATGATTTGCATTCAATCTCTCCAACACGTTTAACTCAAATCGATGCATTGCGTTTCGATATCGTAGTCAATCACGAGATCATCGATTCCAATGTCATCCATCCATCTACAGAAGCACGTGTTCCATATTTCACCACTGAGATGTTGGAATACTTTAGAAAGGTTGGTTGGTATACAAACGAAGCAGGGGATATTGAAGTTAACCTCAAAGATTGGGATGTGGCATTACCAATGTTACGGTTACCAATGGTTCAACTGTCTACACCAAAACACATGTACGCTGTACGTGATATGATTATCACCGCAGCAAAACGAAAAGCCAATGGAGATATTGACCATGAAGGCTATCAAAAAGCAATCGCCAAAGCACCGACTCCGTCAGCTGCATTTCAGGCGTTGTATGAGTTAGTGTCTTCTTCTCTGAAAGTGAATATTGCTCACTTGCAGATCATTGTACTTTCGATGATGGTAGAGGATTTAGACAATGGAGACTATCGTGTACCGTTAAATAAACATAATGGTCAGATGGGTAGTTTTAGCGATATCATGTGTAAGAGTGACGTTTCACTCGCAATTGCGTATGAAAACCACTACAATTACCTATTTAGTCGACTTGACTCTTTTACAATCAAACATAGACATCCCCATCCATCTACCAACTTGCTGATGGGGTAGACAATGGAAATGACCAATGAAGCTCTTTTTATTCAGTCACTTTATCAAGGTGACCGATTACGATAGACGGGGTTATGAAGCGGTCAAGAAGTTCTCACTCAAGTTCATTGAATTAAATTACCGACCCGTCTTCATGGCAAGGCGGCGAGGTGATTATAGCGTCAAACCGAAACTCGTTCGGGTGTTTGCTGCAATGACGGATGATAAACGAACGTTTCATTTCCATATCAATCAGTTAGACGAATTTAAAACCCATCTGGCAGAATATCTCATCGAGCCAGAAATCATCCAAGTACCCATGTACGATTTTAGTAAACGTAATCTTAAATTGATGGATGGCTATGCTCCTCGTGGATCACAGCCCAAGTTGATTGAATATGTGCTAGATGATGGATGCGGGAAAATGCTTTCTCTCCAACCTGGTCAGGGGAAGACATTCACTTCATTGGCTGCGGCGGTGAAGATCGATGGGAAAATATTTATTTCGATTGACGCACAGTTCTTCCATCTTTGGGATGAAGCATTCAATGGGAAGAAAAAGATCTTGGATGTCGATCCACTCAAACAAGTGATCTATGCCAAGGGAAGTCAGCAGTTAAAGAAACTCATGGAGATGTGCAAGGCAGGAGAACTTAAAGATGTCGAAGTCTTCATTGTCTCTCGCCGAACCATGATTATCTATCTAGAGACGTACAACAAATGCAATCAGCACTTTGAAGGCGTCTTTCCGATCGATCCTGAGGCGTTATACGCTGACATGGACATTGGTACTAGAATCTGCGATGAGTTCCACAAGGGGCTTGCAGCAGCCTATTACGAAGAACTCCACATGCATGTCAATAAATCTATCAGTCTCTCTGGCACGCCAAAAGACGGTAGTGAAAAAGACAGAATCGTGGATGTGATGTTTCCCAAAGAACATTGCATGCCAGAAGTAGAGTATATCCAGTATATTGAGTTTAACTGTATGTTCTATGGTTTACGTGAACCAGAGAAAGCAAAGACCAGTGTAAGGGGTAGTACGGATTACAATCATATTGCTTATGAGCAATATTTGATGAAGAATCCAAAACTCAAAGCTGGTTATTACAACATGATCAAGGAATGGTTTCAGCACTGTTATGTCAATGTTAAAGTCGACAGTCAGAAATCTGCAATCTTTGTTGCCTCGACTGAGATGGCACTTGATCTACATGCATATCTTCAAGAAGCTTTTCCTGATATAAACTTTACTCACTATTGTGCCAGCATTGGTGACAAGTACAAGGAAGCTTCAGAAGGGGATTGTATGATCACCACGCCAAAGTCATTTGGTACTGGGTTTGACATTGTTGACTTAATTGTTGTACTTCAGACAATTGCCCTAAAGTCAGTCAAAACTCAAGAGCAAATCGCCTGTCGTTTGCGTGAGTTGAAAAACTATCCAAACATGACTCCTCGATTCTATTACTTGACGTGTGTGGATATTCCTAAACACCTAGAGTATCACGAGGAAAAGAAAATACAATTTTGTAATAAAGCCAAAGAACAAAAATGTATCTTTCTCAACGATGTCATATAGTCATAACTCTCTACACAGCCCTAGGGCTGTGTAGAGTATTTAACTTATGCTTTTTTTTTTCGCTAATATTTGGAACCGTCAGCGAGGTGGCTAAAGGCGTTTTCCAATGACCCTTCTAAATCATCGGTTTCCTTCATTTTGTTCTTGATCTTTTCCTTTTCAATATTCTCCATGCGGAGCGTCTCGATAATCTTATTGATCAAGTATTCAGGCAATTCCAAGAATTCAGCTAAGTTCATTCCCGTCGCTTCACCAACTTTAAAGATTCTGTATTGTTCAAACCGTACATCAAATGTACCAGAAGCTTCAAGTAATCCGTGAGAAGTATGCATAGACACCAATGACAAAGGTTGATTTTTATCGTTGAATGTCCGTGTTCTATATTCCCCAGATTCCTCATCTAAAATATAGTAAGCCCCATCACTACAAAAAGTTTTCTGGTAGAACGATCGTTTAAGATATTGATAGTCCCAACCAGATAACTTCTTATTTGGATCATTGTAGGCTTCATTGGCAATCTTAGTTGCATAACTGATTGCAGCATTGAAAAGCTCTACATCTAAACCAAAGTTGTAATGTGTGACATGACTATTTCTTGCATACCGATCAACTAAGTGGTCAGTCCTGCTTGGCGTGTAATTAGTCGACGGTCCCCTAGTTCGAAAAAAAGTTTGAATGGATCAATTGGTGTAAGTTCAGGATGTTTAGAGCTTTCATCCGTGGTTGCATCAAACCCACAGTTACTACATTCAATTGTTGGGATTGCTACTACGGCAACAGTTGCGCGTTCAATGAATGATTGAATTTCTTGAAGGATTTTACCCGTCAATTCATCATCATTGGATAGACCTTCTAAAGCTTCACAGATACTGATCTCTGAAACAATTTCTTCTAGTCCATTGATTACAATCTTTCCAATCCAAGGAGAGTAACCACGTAATGCTGTCAGGTTGGTATGTTCTTCAATGAACTTCTGACGAGCTTTTGGAGAAGTTTTGCTGCGATCAAAAATACCATCCATGATCTTATCAGCAGACGCTACCCATTCTTCACCTGCACGAATGTATTCATTGATTGTAGGTACTTTACAAATAACTTCAAATGTACTACCATTAGATGATTTGGCTGTAAACTTATGTGCAAGGTTACTGTTTTCTACCTGCCCATATTTCTCAATTGCAGAGTATGGGTAATTGGTATTTGAGTTGTCCAACATCTGAATCTGACGTTTGTCAAGTCCTTTGTTATTAAACCACAGTGTAGCAAATAAATCTAAGTTGATCTTTTCTACATGTGCACAAATACCTGGGTCATTACCACATGGCACTTCAAGTGGGTGACCATCTGGGAACATAGTACAGCTAAGTGCCCAATCGATAATTGGAATATCTGTACATTTAATGATATCACCAAGATCATAATCTACCCAACCTTGTAAGTTGGTGTAAACAATATACTTCTGAGCAAATTCCCATGCTTTTGAAATGCGACCATAGTTTACATTCGAGAAAACCATGCCATCTGTTGCAAAGCCTGAGCGAGTACGTTCTAACTGTAAAGCATAGTTCAACGCCGAGATGTCCGCACCTGTAGGAGAACTAAACCCAACACGTAAGCCAGTATGTGGTAGTGGCGTACGTAAACCTAGACCAACACCAATCGCATTGAGAACACGTTCTTTTGCTGCTGATCCTTCAATGACACGTTGTTTGTTAGTATTACGGTTTGGGCGAGTAGGTGTAATCAATTCACCCTTTTCATTAACAATGCCTTGACGCCATTCAGCATCAGGATTACTCAATGTATCTTCAAACCAACCACGATAGCGAACATTGCCGTCGACTTCATCTTCGTGATTTGTTAGACCCATTGAGAGTTCCGTTGCATCGGCAAAGGCATTTACGTAATGTGCTAGGTGTAGATTCCCCTCACTTTCGTCTGTGATCTGTGCCCATTCATTTAAGCTTTTACTTACCGTAGAGAAGCGACGAGCATGTAACTGTAGTGGCAAGTATTTTTCCATGCGTTTTGGAATGGAAACAAAAACTGGAAAGGTAAGAACAGTATTTGAAGAACTCGGAGCAGGACCAGCAAGATCTTTAACTTCTTCAGCTTTAGCATCTTCTTCCGCAGGAGCATCTGTTGCAGGTTGTTCTTCTGTAGTGTTTTCTACAGTAGCTGCTGGTTCATCGTAATCCCCATTGGTACTGTCAACGACGGGCTTTTCGTAATCTTGATTATCATGGTCTGACATGACTTATCCTTCTGTGTTTAATTGAATTGGGGAAATGAAAGTGAGCTTTGGTGCATTTTCAACCAGTGCATCGTTTAGGGTTTTTAAAACCTCATTGATTGCTGGAACTGCAAGTGTGTTGTAGTGAAATAAGAACTCTTGTAACTCATTGAAGATCAAGCTTCCTTCTGTAGTGTAAAGGTCTGCTTGTTGTCGAACAGTTTCAAGGTTAATTTCATTGGCTTTTTCAATGACCATATCGACAAGCTGTTTGCCTTGCGCTTCAAAGTTATCGATGTTACCCAAGAGACTTGTGATTGTTGGTCGGATTAATGCATTGATATCCTGAGTCAGTGAAGCAGCAACTTTACCAAGATGTAAAAAATCTACCTTCTCTACAATGATATTTTTATCACCGCGCAATGTTTCTGGCACAAGGAGTTTACCGATTTCGCTTACCTGAACCATCGCAATTCCGATAATTTGTCGGAATGATGATACTTCATTGATTTGATCGAGGATCTTTTTACGTTGTTGTTCTACGGTTGGTAGCAACGCAGTGGGTTGATGTTGCATATCTGATACCTATTCTAATGTGTACATGGACTCATAAATAGTGCAACTTGGTAGATTTTTTACTTTTTTATTTTCTAAAAATTCCTTTTTCATATGATTCTTAAATTAACATTTATCCAAAAGGTAGCACTATGCGCGAACTTGAACCTGTAGAAGTCTTCTTGGAAGCTACAGTATGCGAGCACCGATTGGCACTATACACGCCACTGGTTGATCTATTAATAGAAACCGAAAATAACTCGATCCTAGATGCGATCAATAGCATCGTCTTTACTGGGGATGATAGTTCCCCATCTGAAGTTGTTGACCATATCCATGAATCATTTGTCAAATACCTTATGCAAATGATTGCTGAATTCGATGTCATCGTACATTCAACTGATATCCAAATGCTCTACCATATCTTCTCAGCATTGTTATTCTTAAACTACTGTGAAGACCATGATTATATCATTAATGTCTGCCAAGACGATGAATTAGATACCACCGAGAAACTTTATATCCTTGTTGATTTTGTCAAGCGTATCGATGAAGTCAAATTCCATGATGTTGTCAGTGTTGTGCCAATCAGTCTATTCAACCGCATTGCGGAAGTCCACATCCAAGCACTCAATCGTCTAAACTCAGAAGAACCCGCAGAAGTTATTGAAACTGACAAAGTAGAATTCATTCAAGGATTCACCAGAAAATTCCCTCAATCTCAAATGGCAATTATGTTAAGAGATCATTCTATTGTACCAAATACAGATACAAGTATTATTACAAGTAGAATCGGTGATTTGTTCTTAAATACTAAACCTTCTGACATTAAAGGAGTTTGTATTGAACTCATTGGGTTTTATGCACTTTCAGACGAACCCATTGAAAGCATCCCCAATTTAATTTCTCAAAACATTGAAACATTGGTCAGTGATGCTGAGTCGGTCAAAGAAATCAAACATCTTCTTACGGTAATGTTCATGGAGGTCAAAGAGAATGTTAAAACGTGATTATTTCCTCTGGGCAGTCAATCGTAATCTTGCCATGCGGCGCAGTTGGCTGGTAGAAGCATTTTGTATCAAGAAAGAATATCCATCTGTCCATGATGCAAAATACATTGGTCAGTTGGTCAAAGGTACAAATCCTGATATCTACTACTTCAAAGGGGAAGGGGGAGAACCTGTACCTATCGAGGGAGAAAAGGTGGGTAAAGCGCTGTTTGGCGCAAAGGAAGCAGTACAATTAAAAGCTGGCGACTTACCTATATTAGACCAAGACATTGCAACGACATATGGACGTGTCATTGCAAACGCCTGCATCTTGATGTACCCGTTTGGGACGAAGTTCAAATACACCCAACAAGTTATTGGTGGTTGGTTTGAGAAAATATTAGAAAGTAGAATCGAAGATAATATTACTCAAGATGTCCGCGTCAACAATATACTGGTCAAACAAGTCACCAAGGTAGGGGAAGATCCTACAAAGATCTATGTACATGAATATCTAACCTATGGCGAAGCATGTGGCTATCTTGCCTCCCTTGCACCTATATTTGCATCTTCTGGTTCTGTCAAAGCGATGACTGTAGATAAGTCTGTACTCGCACTAAGAGATAAACTACTCAAAGAGTATGCGCATGATCTAGACAATCGCGCAACGCAAGTAATGATCGAGCAGAAATTGGTAGAGGCAGATAAAGCATCTTTTAAAGGTGACCCCGCAGAAGATTTCCATATTTCCAAGAAGTCATACAACCCAACCCGTAAGAAGGCATTGATTCTAATTGGTGGTGAAGATGGTTTTGGTGACGATGGGGATAAAGCGTTTATTAGTAAGTCACTGCGGGACAAGTGGGATGTAAAAGATATTCCAGCGCATGCCAACTCAGCACGTGCAGGTTCTTACTTCCGTGGTAAAGAAACTCAGTTTGGTGGTGCAGATGTAAAAATGGCATACCGTATGAGTTTCTCATTGCGTGTGGCAAAAGAGGACTTCTGTGGTACGACTCGTGGTGTTGCAAACATCATCGATGAAACCAACTCGAAATACTTCCAAGGATTATATATCGTTGGTAAGAAAGGTCCGATCCAAATCACCGAAGAAAATGTATCCCATTATTATGGAAAGCCTGTCATGGTACATTCCCCTGAATATTGTAAGTCAGAGGGAACAACACTATGTAAAGTCTGCTTGGGTAAAACCTATGGTCGACTGGGCAATGGTCTTCCTGCTATGGTTGCAAACATCGGTGACGTATTCATGTATGATAAAATGAAACGGATGCATGGTAAGGCAGGTGCGACAATGCATTATCTTTTGAAAAATATTTGTTATTAATTGGAGTAACTCACATGGGTAGAAATAACCGTTCTTCAAACGCACAAAGAGGACAGCGTGGTCAACCTACAAATGTAGCTTGGGTAGACGAATCGCCTTTTTCTGAAAACGTGAAATTAGATGTCAAACCTTTAGATGTCGCAGATAGCGTACAAGAGAAGAAAGTTGGTGGACTAAAAATCTCTGGCACACAGCAGGCAGTAGCGTCAGCAACCTCTCGTACGGTGGAACAATATCTACTGGACAAATACAATGTTACTGAAGAAAATTACGATCCTCGCGTAGCACATGTAGTTGCAGGGATGAAACGTTATGTTGAAGAAATGCAAGAAGGCGTACCTCAAACTGCTGAAACAGGTAAACGAAATCAGTTCCAGTTATTACAGCTGATTCGCTTTGCATTGTTAGGTGACGGAAATGTTTCACAAATCTGCTTTGATGCAATCCTTTATATTGCCAACCAGAACTCTAAGAATCTGTTCAACGAATCAATGATTGCTCGTTATGGCAATTTACTTGCGCCAACCGATGCCGCACCATTTGCTAACTTGGCAGCATTAATCTTGCAGGCTAAATCTCCACGTACTCGCCATCAAGTGACAAAACACATTTCACTAGAACGCGTGTGTGAAGGATTGAACTCAGATGAACAACGTAAGAACTTAATCGGTTTCTTTGCGAAGGCATAAATCTTGACTCTCTAGCCCTAGGGCTAGAGAGTTTTAACTGCTTATGCAGCTTTATCAAGACTTTTGTAAACTGGTTGAATCTTCGTATGATCTTCTATCTCTGGAAGACCTTTGTGT